>NW_027523736.1:0-41896 GCF_052094955.1 Ictidomys tridecemlineatus | reverse complement strand
TGAGGCTTAGAAGGACTGTTACAGAGAGCAGAGGTTGTAAATTGGTGTGCAGAAGGAGCATTATAGAGAGAAGTGGTTGGAGACTGGGGTGCATTAGGACTGTTACAGAGAGCAGACGTTGGAGACAAAGGTGCAGAAAAATTGTTACAGAGAGCAGAGATTGGAGACTGTGGTGCAGAAGGATAATTACAGACAGCAAAGGATGGAGACTGAGGGTGCATAAGGACTTTTACAGAGAGCAGAGGTTGGAGACTGAGGTGTAGAAAGATCGTTGCAGAGAGAAGAGTTTGGAGACTGGGGTGCAGAAGGACTGTTAATGAAAACAAAGGTTGGCAATTGTGGAGCAGATGGACCGTTACAAAGAGAAGAGCTTGGAGACTGCGATACAAAAAAAAAAACTTTTACAGAGAGCAGAGTTTGGAGACTGGATAGAAGAAGGATCATTGCAGAGAGCAGATGTTGGAGACTGCGGTGCAGAAGGACTGTTACAGACAGCACAGGTTAGAGACTGGGGTGAAGAAAAATGTTGCAGACAGCAGAGTTTTAAGACTTGGGTACATAAGGACTTTGGCAGAGAGCAAAGTCTGGAGACTGTGGTGCAGAAGGACTGATACAGAGATCAGAGGATGGAGCCTGGGGTGCAGAAGGATCGTTACACAGAGCAGATTTTTTTACTGGGGTGTAAAAGGATGGTGCAGAGAGCAGAGTTTTGAGACTGAGGTGCAAAGGGACTGATACAGAGAGCAAATGTTGGAGACTGGGTTGCAGAAGTACTGTAGCAGAGAGCAGAGGTTGGAGACCGGGGTGCAGAAGGACTGTTCCAGGGAGCAGAGATTGAAGACTCAGGAGCAGAAGGACTGTTTCAGAGAACAGAGTGTTGAGACTGGGGTGCAGAAGAACCATTGCAGAGAGCAGAGGTTGGAGACTGAGGTGCAGAAGGATTGTTACAGAGAGCAGAGGTTGGAGACTGGGGTGCCGAAGGACTGTTACAGAGAGAAGAGTGTGCAGACTGGGGTGTTGAAGGACTGTTACAGATAGCACAATTCCGAGACAGGGTTGCAGGAAGGATCTTACAGAAAGCATTTGTAGACTGAAGGTCAGAAGAACTGTTACAGAGAGCAAAGTTTGGAAACTCGGGTGCAGAAGGATTTTTGCAGAGAGCCGAATTTTCAGACTGAGGTGCAGAAGGACTGTTTCAGAGAGCAGATGTTGGATCCTGGGTTGCAGAAGGACTGTTACAGAGAGCAGAGTTTGGAGATTGAGGTACACAAGAACTGATACTGAGAGCAGAGTTTGGAGACAGGAGTGCAGAAGGACTGTTTCAGAGAGCAGAGTTTTGAGACTGAGGTGCAGAAGGACTGTTACAGAGAGCATATTTTGAAAACTGGGATGTAGAAGGACCATTGCAGAGAGCAGAGGTTGGAGACTGGGGATAAGAAGGATTCTTGCAGAGAGAAGATTTGGAGACTGGGTGCAGAAGAACTATTAAAGAGAGCAGAGGTTGGAGACTAAGGTGCAGAAAGATCATTTTTGAATGCAGAGGTTTTAGACTGGGGTGCAGAAGGACTGTTACAGATTGCAGAACTTGGAGACTTAAGTGCATAAGGACGTTTACTGAGAAGAGAGGTTGGAGACTGGGGTGCAAAATGATTCTTAGAGAGAGCAGAGGATATAGACTGGGGTGCAGAAAGATCGTTGAAGAGAGCAGAGGTTGGAGAATGAGGTGCAAAAGGATCGCTACAGAGAGCAGAGTTTGGAGACTGTGGTGCAGCAGGACAGTAACAGAGAGCACAGGTTAGATTACTTGGGTGCAGAAGAAATGTTGCGGAGAGCTGAGGTTAGAGACTGGGGTGCAGAAGTACTGTAGCTGCGAAAAGAGGATGGATACTTGGGTGCAGAAGGACTGTTACAGAGTTCAGAGGTTGGAAACTGTGGTGTAGAAGGATCGTTGCAGAGAACAGAGGTTGGAGATTGGGGTGCAGAAGGCCTCTTACAAAGAGCAGTTTGAAGACTGGGGTGCAGATGACCTGTTACAGAGAGCAGAGGTTGGAGACTGGGGTGTAGAAGGATTGTTACAGAAAGCACACTTTGGAGACGGGTGCAGAAGGATCGTTGCAGAGATCAGTGGTTTCAGACTGAGGCTTAGAAGGACTGTTACAGAGAGCAGAGGTTGGAATCTGAGGTGCAGAAGGACTGTTACAGAAAGCAGAGGTCGGCAATTGGGGTGCAGAAAGACAGTTATAGAGAGAAGAGGTTGGAGACTGCGGTACAGAAGGACTGTTAGAGAGAGCAGAGTTTGGAGACTTTGGTGCAGAAGGACCGTTGTAGAGAGCAGATGTTGGAGACTAGGGTTCAGAAGGACTGTTACAGAGAGCAGATATTGGAGACTGAGTTGAAGAAGGATTGATACAGAGAGCAGTGGTTGGAGACTGGGGTTCAGAAGGACCATTACAGAGAAAAAAGAATGGAGACTGAGGTGCAGAAGGACTTTTACAGAGAGCAGAATTAGGAGACTGAGGTGCAGAAGGATCATTGCAGAGAGAAGAGTTTGGAGACTGGGGAGTAGAAGGACTGTTACAGAAAGCAGAGGTTTGCAATTGGGGAGCAGATGGACCCTTACAAAGAGAAGAGGTTGGAGACTTTGATACTAAAGGACTTTTACAGAGAGCAGAGTTTGGAGGCTGGGTAGAAGAAGGAACATTGCAGAGAGCAGATGTTGAAATCTGGGGTGCAGATGGACTGTTACAGAGAGCAGAGGTTGGAGACTGGGGTGCAGAAGGATCATTGCAGAGAGCAGACGTTTCAGACTGAGGCTTAGAAGGACAGTTACAAAGAGCAGAGGTTGGAATCTGAGGTGCAGAAGGACTGTTACAGAAAGCAGAGGTTGGCAATTGGGATGCAGAAGGACAGTTATAGAGAGAAGAGTTTGGAGACTGCGGTACAGAAGGACTGTTAGAGAGAGCAGAGTTTGGAGACTTTGGTGCAGAAGGACCTTTGTAGAGAGCAGATGTTGGAGACTAGGGTGCAGAAGGACTGTTACAGAGAGCAGACGTTGGAAACTGAGGTGTAGAAGGATTGTTACAGAGAGCAGAAGTTCGAGATTGGCTGCAGAAGAACTGTTACAGAGAGCAAAGGTTTGAGACTGGGGTGCAGAAGGACTGTTGCAGAGAGCAGAGATTGGAGACTGAGGTGCAGAAAGACTGTTAAAGAGATCAGAGGTTAGAGACTGAGGTGAAGAAAGATTAGTACAGATAGAAGAGGTGGGAGACTGAAGTGTAGAAGGACTGTAAGAGAGAGCAGAGGTTGGAAACTGGGGTTCAGAGGGATCATTGCAGAGAGCAGAGGTTGCAGACTGAGGTGGAGAAGGATCGTTACAGAGAGCAGAGGTTGGCCACTGGGGTCAGAAAGACAGTTACAGAGAGCACAGTTTGGAGACTGGGGTGCAGAAGAAATGTTGCAGTGAGCAGAGATTGATTGGAGACTGTGGTACAGAAGTACCGTTATAAAGAGCAGAGGGTGGAGACTGGGGTGCAGAAGAAATGTCACCTAGAGCAGAGTTTGGAAACTGGGGTGCAGAAGGATGTTACAGAGAGCAGAGGCTGGAGACTGGGGTAAGAAGCACTGTTGCAGAAAACAGACATTGGAGACTGTGGTGCAGAAAGATCGTTGCAGACAGCAGAGGTTGGAGACTGATGTGCAGAAAGATCGATACAGAGAGCAGATTTTGGAGACCGGGGTGCAGTAGGATAGTTACAGAGAGCACAGTTTAAAGACTGGGTGCAGAAAATATGTTGCAGATAGCAGAAGTTGGAGACTGGGGTGCAGAAGGACTGTAGCAGAGAGCAGAGGTTTGAGACTGGGGTGCAGAAGGACTGTTGCTGAGAGCAGGGGTTGGAGACTGAGGTGCAGAAGGACTCTTAGAGAGATCAGAATTTGGAGACTGGGGTGCAGAAAAACTGATACAGAAAGCAGAGATTTGAATCTGGGGTGCAGAAAGACCCTTACAGAGACCAGAGGTTAAAGAATGCTGTACAGATGGACTCTTATAGAGAACAGAGGTTGGATACTGGGGTGCAGAATGGCCTTTGCAGAAGGATGAGGTTGGAGACTGAGGTGTAGAATTACTGTTACAGAGAGCAAAGTTTAGAAAACAGGGTGCAGAAGGATCTTACATAGAGCAGAGGTTGAAGACTTGGGTGCAGAAGGACTGTTGCAAAGAGCAGAGGTTGGAGACTGGGGTGCAGAAGGCCGGTTACAGAGAGCAGAGTTTATAGACTGGGTTGCAGAAGACCTGTTACAGAGAGCAGATGTTGGGGACTGGGGTTCAGAAGGATTGTTACAGATAGCACAGTTTGGAGACTGGGGTTTAGAAGGATTGTTGCAGACAGCAGAGGTCTCAGACTGAGGCTTAGAAGGTCTGCTACAGAGAGCAGAGGTTGGAGTCTGAGGTTCATAAGAAGTGTTTCAGAAAGCAGAGGTTGGCAATTGGGGTGCAGAAGGACCGTTATAGAGAGTAGAGGTGCAGATGAAATATTGCAGAGAGCAGAGTTTGGAGATATGGGTGCAGAAGGACTGATACAGAGAGAAGAAGTTAAAGACTGTGGTGCAGAAGGATCTTACAGAGAGTAGAGGTTAGAGACTGGGGTGCAGAAGGACTGTTGCAGAGAGCAGAGGTTAGAGACTGGGGTGCAGAGGGACTGTTACAGATAGCACAGTTTCGAGACTGGGTTGCAGAAGGATCTTACAGAGATCATTTTGGAAACAGAGGTTCAGAAGAAGTGTTACAAGAGCAGAGGTTTAAGACTGGGGTGCAGAAGGATTGTTGCAGAGAGCAGCGTTTTTAGACTGAGGTGCAGAAGTACTGTTGCAGAGAACAGATGTTGGATCCTGGGGTGCAGAAGGATCGCTGCAGAGAGCAGAGGTTGGAGACTAGGGTGCAGAAGGCCTATTAAAGAGAACAGAGTTATAAGACTGGGTTGTGGAAGGCGTGTTACAGAGAGCAGACTTTTGAGATTTGGGTGCAGAAGGACTGTTACAGAGAGCAGAGTTTGGAGAATTGGTTGCAGAAGGATCTTACAGAGAGCAGAGTTTAGAGATTGAGTTGCAGAAGGACGTTTACAGAGAGTAGTGTTTTGAGACAGAGGAGCAGAAGGAACGTTGTATAGATTAGAGGTTGGAGACTGATGTCCAGACGAATTGTTACAGAGATCAAAGGGTGGAGACTGGAGTGCAGAAGGAGTGTTACAGAGAGCAGAGGTTGGAGACTGGGGTGCAGAAGGCCTGTCACAGATATCACAGTTTGGAGACTGGTGTGCAGAACGATATTATAGAGAGCAGAGTTTGGAGACTGAGGTGCAGAAGGACTGTTACAGAGAGCAGAGGTTGGAGACTGGGTTGCAGAATGATTGTTGCAGAGAGCAGAGTTTTCAGACTTGGGTTCAGAAGGACTGTTGCGGAGAGCAGTTGTTCGAGATTAGGGTGCAGAAGGACTCTTTCAGAGAGCAGAACTTGGAGACTGGGAAGCAGAAGTTTCTTACAGGGAGCAGAGGTTGGAGACTGGGGTGCAGAAGGCTTGTTACAGATATCTCAGTTTGGAGACTGGTGTGCAGAAGGATATTATAGATAGAAGAGTTTGGAGACTGAGGTGTAGAAGGACTGTTACAGAGAGCAGAGGTTGGACACTGGGGTCCAGAATGATTGTTGCAGAGAGCAGAGTTTTCAGACTGAGGTGCAGAATGAATGTTGCAGAGAGCAGATGTTCGAGACTGGGGTGCAGAAAGAGTGTTTCAGAGAGCAGAACTTGGAGCCTGGGGTAGAGAAGGATTGTTGCAGGGAGCAGAGGTTGTAGACTGGGGTGCGGAAGGACTGCTATAGAGAGCAGAGGTTATAGACTGGGGTGCAGAAGGCCTGGTACAGAGAGCAGAGCTTTGACACTGTGGTGCAGAATGATTGCTAATAGTTGGTGAGCCTTTTTCTGGACACCATTTTTTCTGCACAGTCCATAAGGCCCTCTCTCCTCACCGTGCTCTCTTTTGGCTTTGTGAGCACCTGTGACTTCCACAGTAACTCTAAGCCATGACTACCAGGCCTATCTCCTGGGAACATGTCCTGCAGCCTCCTGGAATCTCCTTAGGGAGACCCCGCAGGTACCCAGACTCCAGGCCGAACCTCTTTTCCTCCTTTCCTCTCCCCAGACACGCTCCTTCTCATTTTTTTTTTATGTTTTAATGAGTGATCTCACTGCCACTCAGCTACCCCACAGACCAGGTGCCATCTTGTATCCTTGTCACCAGGATTTTATAGTGCTCCACCCAGGGCTCCTCTTCAGAGCTTTTCCCCAAGCTCCAAATGTCACATCTTCAGTTACCAGATATTTCCTTTTAATCTTGTTTTGGCACCCGATTACTCTCCCTGACTACATGAAGGTATTCTAACCAAAGCTCATAAACTGTAGAGACTATTATGGCTTAGAAATAAGGTATCCCCCCACCAAAAGCTCAGGGTCAGCCACAGTAGCAGTGTTCAGAGGTGAAATGATTAGACTGTGAGACTTGTGACCTAATCTGTGGATCCATCCATTTTGTGGGTTAATTATCTGAAAGGCCCACTGTACTGAGAGGAGTGTGGGCAGGTGGAGTGTGGCTGGGGACATGCCCTGGGGAATCACATCTTGTCCCCTGCGAACTGTCTCCTCCTGTCCCCTCCCCCGCCCCAACCTTCTGGCTGCAATGAGCTAGGGACGATTCCCCCCTTATTCCCTTCCACCTCGGCATCCCACCTCATCTCAGGCCGGCAGCAATGGGTCAGCTGGCCCCAGACCAAACCTCCAAGCCAGGAGGCCAGAGTGCATCTCACCCTCCGGGTTGTTCTGGTAAGGCTTGTGGTAACTGTGGAAACCGTGTACTGACCCAGGAAGTAGGTGTTATGAGTGGATTGGACCCACAACCGTTTTCTAAAACCACAGATTCTGTCATTTTCAGAGCTCAAGCCATTTTCTTCTGGACGGCCTGTTTCCAGCCTGCCCTCACCTAGAATGTGGTCTACTAGTGTTTATTGAGATTCTCCAGTCGTCCTGGTCCTGCCCATTTGCACACCACAGCTAGCTCCTAAGCAGCCAGATCCATAGACCTCCTGCTGCCCACTGAGGAGAGAAGAGAGATTTTCTGAGGACCCTGTTAAAAGTCCACTCTTATTTTTTTTTAAAGACCACACTCAGAGGGCATGTTTCAGGCAGTCCTTCACATGCGTCTTTGAGAAATCAGACTCACAATGATTTTTGTGATTCTCTCCCAGGATCCAATAACCACCGCTCTACTCCCTACTTCTCTGAGATCAACTTTTTAGCTTCCACAAAGAAGTGAAAAACTGCTATTTCTCTTTATGTGTCTGGCTTATTTCACTTAATATAATTTCTCCCATGAGCTAGTTTTAAATAGAAACTGCACAACAAATTCTTTTATGTCAGATTTAAATTTTATTCTGAAGAGATAATTCGAAATGGTCACATATGTTTATGTAGGAAAATGTTCATTAAAATATTTATAGGACTGGAGATGATCTGAATGTTTAGCCAAAGGGGAGAGATTAAGTTTATTTAAAAGAGATGTAAGTTTATTGATCATCTCAATAGATGCAGAAAAAGCATTTAACAAAATATAGCACCCCTACCTGTCAAAATAGTAAAAACACTAGGGACAGAAGGAACTTTGTAAAAGCATTGTAAAAGCTATCTATGCTAACCCCAAGGCAGCATCATTCTAAGTGGAGAAAGGTTGAAAGCATTCACTCTAGAAACTGGAAGCAGACAGGGTGCCCCCTCTTTCACCACTTCTATTCAACTTCATCCTTGAAATTGCCAGAGCCATTGGACAAAAAAAAAAAAAAAAAAAGAAATTAAAAATATACAAATAGATCAAGAAGAATTCAAATCTCACTCTTTGCTGATAGGATCATGTTATCTTCTTAAATTTTTTATTAGAGCATAATAGTTATACATAGAAGTTGGGTTGATTTGGAAAAGACCCTACATGCATGGAATCTGATTTACTCCATTCAGTCCCCACCCCCCCCATCTCCCTCCCCTTCCCGCCCCCATTCTCCTTTCTCTACTGATCTTTCTTTGGGTCATTTATCTATTAATCTCTGACTGGTGCTTTCTACATATAGATACAGGTGAAGTCCCCTGTGGTAGACTTCCATGTGCACATAACATGATCTGCGTAAGACCTTTCACATTTCCTCCCTTCCCAAACCTCTCCGTCCTCTCATTCTCCTTCTACTCCACTGATCTTCTCTGTATACTTAAGATAGCCAGTCCAACCCCACTTCATCAACTTCTTTCCTCTATTTTGCTCTGGCCCTGATAATTTCAGCATTGTACAGGAATAGTTAACTTCTGCCTTTCCAAACACAGAGATCAAGATTGGTGTAAAATGAGAAAAACTCTACATTGGAAAACACTGAAGGCAACACCGACTGCTTCTGCAGATGATGACTCTGCTTTGTAAATTTTTTTTCTTAACATTTGCAATGAAAATGAACTTCTCCAAAAATCCTATGTTTACATAAAAGGACAACAGGAGACAGAGATTACTGAGACAGTGAGAAATGACTTCACACCATGATGAGGTCGAATGGCTTTCTGTTGGCTTCTAGCAATTCTCTGGTTACTCCCACCCACCCTCACCCCTGCAAATGTGTGCGGCTCCATGGGTCTGATTCCCTGAGACCAGTCCCACAGGTTATCAATCTCCAGGCTGCTTTTCATTCGATATTATTTGCCATGTTGCTGCAGATTAACAAGCCTGTTTAAGGTGCGCTCAGTCCATTCTCATCATGGTCTCTTTTTCTCTGTTTTGTAGCTATGACAACATTGGAAATGAGCAATCAATCTTTTGTCACTGAATTCATCTTCTTGGGATTTTCCAACCACTCCAACCTACAGGGCTGGTTTCTCCTGTTCTTTATGGTCATTTACCTTACCACTCTCCTGGAAACATGCTCATAATAGTGGCCACCAGGGTCAGTCCTGCTCTCCACACTCCAATGTACTTTTTCCTCAGCAATTTGAGCTTTTTGGAAGTCTGCTACACATCCACCACACTCCCAGTACTGCTGGTGAACTTCTTCTGGGAGAAGAAGGCCATTTCTTATGAGGGCTGCCTTTCCCAGATCTTCTTCTTGGTTACAAGTGCTGGCACAGAAAGTGTCTTACTGGCTGTGTGGCCAGTATGACTGCTGTGTGTCCACCTGCCGTCCTCCTCAGTACCCAGTCATCATGAGTGTGAAGGTCTGTGTTGGCCTGGTGACTTGTCCTGGCTGTGTGGGCTGGTGAATTTGGTCACACACATGATGCTGGCCATCACATTCACTCTGTGTGGGCCCCACCAGATCAGCCACTTTCTCTGTGACACTCCATTGCTCCTGAAGCTCTCCTTCTCAGACACCTCTGTCAACGAGTCTGCGCTCCATGTTGTCAGTGCCACCATGGGCCTGAGACCCTGCCTCTTTACTGCAGGCTCCTGCGCACTCATCATGGAGGCCATCCTGGGGATTTCCTCTGCCCAGGGCAGGAGGAAGGCCTTCTCCACTTGTGCGTCCCCCCTCACTGTCGTGGTGGTCTTCTATGGAACAGTCAACTTCCACTATGACAGGCCCAGAGAAGGCTGGACACGGACACCCTGGTCTCTGTGCTCTTCTGTGGGGTGACCCCCATGTTGAAGCCCATCATTCACAGCCTGAGTAGCAACGAGGTCCAGAGTGCCCTGAGGAAGCTTGCTGGGAGACAGACTGTATAGTGAGATTAGAACTAGATGATGGTTTCATTCTAGGAAATGTCTTAGTTGTAGAAACATGTAAACTCTTCAGCAGCAATTACAAGAGCGCTCTCTCCATACACAGTGTCTCATGAACACTGTGCGGCCCCTCCAACCAGGGGAAGTACACTGTGCTAAGTATGTGACACATTGTGACCTCACCTGGGTTCTCTAATCCACAGGTATTTCAGAATATTTTTATTACTTTTCTCTCCAAAAAATGTTTACCTAAAGCAGTCAATCTTCTTTCCCCCAATATTGCAGTTCTAGCCAACACAAGTGAATGTGAAGTGCTATGTGCAATGTGACTTTGACTTGCATTTTCCTAATGGATCTTGATTCTAAGTTCTAAATAAACACCATTTCTGTGTTTTTCCTTCACATGTGGAAAGACCCATGTATACACTCGAGTTTCTGTAAATATTTTTATTGAAGTAATACCATATACGCCATTTGGATCTGACTCCTTTCACTTAGGATGTTTGCAATATTCAGTTATATTGTAGCTTGTATTAGTATATTAGTTTATTCCTCCTTATTGTGACTGATTTCCATCTTATGATAATTCCACATTTCTATGTTCATTTCCCACTGGATAGTAATTTTTACTTTGTGTCTGTGTGGGTGTCATACTGCAGATTGAACCCGGAGCCTCTTTCACACTAAACATTGTTCTACCACTAAGCCAAAGCCCAACCCTTTTAAAAATTTTGTTTTGAGACAGGGTCTTGCAAATTTGCCCAGGTTGTCCATGAATTTGTGATTATCCTGCCTCAGCTTCTTGAGTAGCTAGATTACAGACCTGCCTGGTCATTTTCACTTTTTGACTAATATGAATAAAATTCGTATATATAATATGAACATTATATATAATATGAACATTATATGAACATTCATGTACAAATCATTGGTGGACAACTTTTTTATTTATCTTGAGTTTGTAAGTAGGAGTGGAAGAAGTTGATCGTTAACTCCATATTTAACTTTCTGAAGAAGTTCCAAATCATTTTCAGACCAGTGGAACCAGCTTACTTTATTATTAAGAGTGGTAAATAAAGCTTCTGATTTCCTCACTCTCTTAACAACACATCATTATCATTCCTTTTATTGTGAAGACCCTGGAATGTGTGAAGTGCTTCATCAAATATGCTTTAGCTTTGCCTTTCCCTGATGGCTTATCATTCTAAGATCTTTTAGGAGTACTGTTAATGTGTCTCTCCTAAGCATGAGAAAAACCCCATTGTATTATGGAAAATTTTAAGTTTTAGAGACTTACCTCTTTATCTAATACTTTTATTATTATTATTGTGCAGTAAAATACTACAAGACTTTCAAGCTTGTTGTCTTTTTTCCATCTGTGCCCGAAAGAGCTGTTTGATGACTCTTTCTTTTTCCCCTACTTTTAAACTCTATAGAAAAAAATTTTTTCACCAGGTCATGAGCATCAGCAGGATCATAAAATTAAGGGCCACAAAGTCATACAGGGTTTGGTAAGGGATCAGCCCTTAGCAGGAGTGAATCAGCTGAAGATTGTGGGGATGCTTTTAATATTGTAGATTCTGATATCTGTCCATCTGGCAAAGTATATAACATGAAGGAAAAATTTCATATGCCGTGCAAAATCCATCCCAATAAGTGTACACCCACCCTGACCCCTTCTCTCCCTAGCAGGAAGGAAAAGCAGTCTTGAGGTTTCAGCCACCCACAACTTCTTAGCAGAAATCTCACTCTGAACTTCGCTCACCCACATCCCAGAAGAGAAAGGACGCTGATCTTCTCACTGCATGCTGGGAACAGGTGATTGCCAAGACATTAATGAATCCAACAGCAAATTAACTGCTCTCCATTGTTGCAGTTGAACTCAAGCCGTTGCCCTTTAGTTGTGTTTGCACACTGAGGAGTCCCAGAGCAGCTGCAGAGGAAAGGCAGGATGCATATTCCCAACAGGTCGGCCCCAGACCTCTATAAATGTTCATCACAGGAAAATAAATTGTGAGAGATCAGAGGATTTTGACTCCTTCATGAGGCCAGATATGCGACAGGCAACTTTCAGAATAACAGGTCCATTTTGTGGTGAATGGAGACCAACAGCCAGTTTTACCAAGAGCTTTTTTTGCAGCCCAGGTGCTAGTATGGAGAGCAGCAAGGGCCACAGCAAAACCAGAAATCTACGCCTCTCTGTGAGAGTTGCTGGTAAGTAGTTTATTTACCATCACAATTTTCAAAAACAGTATCCCAGAATTAGAATATACCTACACCTTAAAACATATTACAGAATATTGTACATATTTTCATTACCATTTTGATGGCATTTATGTAATGACCTATCATAGCACCTTTTCTATGTGTGTCTAAGTTTCCGCAATACTACTTGTATTGCCAGAGTAGAAATAACTTCAGAGGTTATCACAATACCTGAGGGATTTACATGATGCCTCCAGTACTGGAAGAAAACCAAAAACATTACCAGAAACCCTGGGATTCCTAAATTCCTTAAGTGAGATGATGTGTGTGGAAAATTACTTATGGTAAACAATAGATAATGCTTAGTGTTAATCCTCTGCTTTTGATGAGCAGGACAGAAAGGAATAATTTTTAGGGAGAAAGTATAAAGACACATTCCCATTATGATACAATATAGCATAACAATAGACCTACCGAAATATCTGTTTAAATAAAAATCTATATTGTAGAAGAAGTTATGTTTAGAAACGTATTCATTCACTAACTAGGGGTTTTCATCTTTATGTTACAACACATGGATGCTTGGGGAGGGGAGTTGTAAGCATTTTATTAACTGTAATAAATCCCTGAAGCTTGTGAGTAATCACTTCATACACAACCTCCCTCCTTTAGAAATATTATATTTTGGGATCACTCATAAGTGACTTCATTCTTGGTCACCTAACTTTGAGATGACTGATTGGGAAAGAAAGATGCAGAGCTGCTTGTTCTGTGGGAACTGAGCAGATGGTCTCCATAAGGGATATGTCTAGGAGACAGAAGACACTGAGTTCCTCAGAAGCCGCTGGGCTATGCTGTCTCACTTATGCCCACAGTGGCTTTATTTTTCTCAGCAAGATATCTGCACCAGAACCACTTAATAGAAATGTCCTCTCGCCTCTGTCAAGTCTCTGTTAGATCCTTTAGGTCCCACACAGTACCGTCTTTAAAGAATCTCTGAAAAACTCTGCTCCATGGATGTACTTGACAGACCTTCTTCATACTTCAAACCTTCACTGAGTGAACATTTACACAAGGTGTCGCCCTAGTGTTTAGAACACAATTGAGAGGCCCAACTAGGACCTGGAGGAGCGCATATTCAAGATGGAATTAGGGGCTTTGACAAGTATTAAGTGCTCCATACCCAGAGCTGCCCAAGCAAACACTAAGGGAAAATAATGATAATTTGTAGATTACATAGAATTGTTACCAAGTTTCCTGAACATATTGAGTTCATCTTTTCATTAGATTGTAAGTTTGTTGAAGGACAGTGTCAGAGACCAGCTCCAACAGGGGGTCTCAGGAGAGGAACGGATGGTGAGGAGTCGGCGAAAGAGGGGGTGGAGAAACAACACAGACACCAAAGAGAATGTGTTAATCCCAATCTTTACTTGTGAAGTTGATCATATATACTTTTCATTTTGGCAGGCTTACAGTACTTTGTGATTACAAAACAGGAATCATTATTCAAACAAAATAAAATATTACATAGCTACAATTAGAATAGAAGAATGTATCTTGGCTTATGCATAAGCAAGCATTTGTACTTTCGGTTCGAGATTTGATTTGAGCTGTTTCTGCTTAGTTAACTTTTAATAATAGTTACAAATGTCCCAAACTATTGGCCTATACCTTGACTATTCTTTCTTGACTTACTGACTGGAACAGGTGCCATGGTTACGGCAAGTAGTTGATTTGTTATTTCTTGTAATCAAACAAAAGTAAGAGAACAAACCATTGTGGAAAGGAACAAGAACAAGTTGCCCAGTACTAAGCACTAATCTATCTTCTTAACATTAATTTTCCTTCTCTAGATTTTAATTTAATTTCTCAAAAACTTCCTTGACAGGAATACAGCGAGTTTTTCTTTAAACATTAACAATTTACACTCCACAGCTGAATCATGGTATTTAGAGCAAACAGATCTATGCTTTAGAAGTAGTTGCATTAATTGGGAAAGTCATGATTTTTCCTTTATACTTAATGGTCATATGAGAAATCAAAACTATACATATTAAAGGAATACAAAAACAAATCAGCCCATTCCCAGAATCATACTGCGCTCCTCCAGAGGATGGACGCCTTGCGCCATCCACCTCAGTAGGGCCTTGCCATTGCCTGAGTCAGGGGAGGAGCACAGCAGGACAGGGATCAGATCTTATCCTCTTTGGGTTTCTTAGTAGATCTGGCTTAGGACTAAATTAGACCCTGTATAGGAACAAAATTGGTTTGAATTGAAACTAACCACTACCAAGAAAAAAAATTTAAAGTCCTAAATGGAAAAGAGAATTTTTTATTTTGAATAATTTTATAACTAGAAGACTCTGACATATCGTAAGAGGTAATAATTTGTCTTCCCTTTCCCTTTTATGCTAGAAGAAGCACAGGTGAAATAAAAAGAACTGAAAAAGCTGGCACAGTGGTGCACGCCTGTAACCCATCAGCTAAGGAGGCTGAGGAAGGAGGATAGTGAGTTCAAAGACAGCCTCAGCAAAAACAAGGCACCAAGAAACTCAGTGAGACCCTGTCTCTGAATAAAATATAAAATAGGGCTGGGGATGTGGCTCAGTGGTCAAGTCCCTGAGTTCAATCTCCGGTAACTGCCCCCCTACACACCGGCCGCCAAAAAACAGAACTGAAAAAGATGTTAAATGCTGAATTGAGTGCTGAATCTTCAAGACAGGAGGGAGGCTTTTTCCTGGTGAATTTGTTAAGATTTTAAACCTACCAGTTAGGGGTAAGGGCATCCCTGCATGTTAGGTGAAATAGCCCAGCCTCCCCAAAGTTTGTCCTTGGACCAGCATCTCTGGGAACACTTGGAACTCACTGACTGAGGCCAACTGTTCTGCACAATGACCTCTGATATTTCCCTGGGCTCCAAGCACCCGCACCACATGGAAGGATATGAGGACAACTCTGGGCCAGGCCAGATAGCTCATAGATTTCACAGTAATAAATTCACATTGCCACAAGCACCTGAACTCATTCAGATATTTTTCTGAATAAACTGACCTTGTACTGTGTGTGTGTGTGTGTGTGTGTGTGTGTGAGTGTGTGTGTGTGTGTATGTTTTAAGCAATATACAAGGCAACATGAAAATTGGTTTTAAAAATTTTAATCATTTCTTGTGCTATTGAGATCAAATAGGAATCATTGTTTCCCTGATGTGCATAAGGGTTTTCATGATCACACCATTCTTCCTCGTTTTGGTCATGCCCATTTTTTTTTTTTTTTTTTTTGCATTTGAGGAAATGAATCCCTAAGTTTAGTCAGAAAAACATTTCATTTATTACCAAAACAAAAAAAAATTCTTCTTCTAAGACCTGAAATTATTTATTTTATTTTGTTTATATTTAGATTTTAAAATTAGTTGTGCTTAACTGAAGCACCGACTTTCTATTGAAATCTAAATACTTTAAGCTTCTTAAGGCCCTGAGATTTTGAATTTTAATGAAAACTGTGTTGGCCTACTAATCATGTGCAATGAATTATTAGAACCAAAGAAGAGAATGTCTGGGCATTGAAGATAATAAGACAGTTTATTAATATATGGTATTATCATCAGGGAACAAAGTATCAGTACAAATAATAGTTATTACATGATAAATTTTTTGAGTCAATTTCTTTTTGGTTTCTTAAATCATAATTGTTAATACATATTAAATGTACAAATTAATGTACATTATGCAATTTAAAGGGATTCATTGATGTTTCCCTACTTGCATTAATATATTGTGCATTAATTTCAATTCTTTTTTCTGTAAAATGGGGATAATAGGTTATCTTTTAGCTTGTTGTGTAAACCAAATAAGTTAATGCATGTAAAAGTCTTATAGGCATTTAATAAGTGCTAGGTATTTTTATCTAATGTGTGTCTCTATTCGTTACTCAATTTGAAAAATCCTGATTGGATTCAGGTATGTAAAAATTCATCTTTTCAAAGAAATTCACTGAGTTTTGATAGAATGGTTTATCCGAAATTCAATCTAATTTTTACAGAAAACATGCCACTTTTAAACTACATTAAACAAGGTTTTTAAAGACAGGATTTTATGTGTATTGAAGCAATCTAAGAAGACTCACACTCAAATTGTTTTTCTATGAAATATGCCCTAGATGATTATGATGATTATGGTTATTATTATTGCAGAGCAGAGGGTTTAATATTAAGTTGATCTAATTCCTATGCTGCATTATATAAATTCTAAGGAGCAAGTACATATTGTGTCACAAAGTGTCATTCATGAGTTATGATTGTTAATAATGGATTCTAATGGTGACCATGATGATGATTCAATCTAATGCCCTACATTAATAAAGAGCAAAGAGGATAAGGAAAATTGTTTGGGTATCACCCTTCACCCTACCCCACACCCGTGACCTACAAGAAATTAGCCAGGAAAACCAAGGAAAAATTTATATGTAGATAAAATTATACAAACATACATTGGGAGATTTTATTAATGCCTCATGAAATTGTCCCTTCTGAACTGACCTTTATATTTAAGACCTTTACAATAGCAGTATGCAGAACTTCAGAGATTGTATTTTTAAATTCCTGAACATTTACGTTTAGTTTTCCCTTTTACACATCCACAGACCATGTACCAATTTCCCATAGTAAAATCTGCTGGAACTGCCTTCTATGTGGAATTGTTTTTCTTTTTCTGAAAACATATAGATATCTACCTATAAAAGAGATTGTCACATTGATCTTTTTGATACGGGGAGTTAAAAGAAAGTACATGTCACTGATTTCTAAATGACTTGAAGTTCATCCAGGTAGTTGATAGAGAAAACAGAGAACGTAAGAAATGTCAAGTACATGTAGCTTCCAGCTCCATTTCAAAGTTGATTTAGTGTAAATCAATGCTAATAAGGTAACCTCTTGTTTAGGGAAATTATTTAGAGAAAACGATACCTACAACTGAACTAGATAGTGTGGTGTTTTTAGTCATTTCTGGATTCAATTTTACTACAATTTTCGTGAACCCCAAGTATCACAAGAATCCCTACTTTCTCTATTTCCTTCTCTACTTTCTCTATTCTCCTGGGGGATTTCATATTCACCCTTTTCTGTAACAGTTGCCTTCAAGACAATGACTCCCAAATCCACAACTGCAGTTCTAGGCTGTCTGTGAAGGGCATTTCCACGTGATTATCCCACAGATAACTCACATGCAACATTACTCAAATCAAATCCACTAAAGCCTCCTCTACATCTGCTATTCCTCACATATTCCTGTTTTCCTGAGTAATCCCACCAGCTAGCCAGCCTGCCCAAACTGATTTGTTGTCTTTACCGTGTCCTCTTCAACTAGGACTTTAAAGTTCTCCATATCCTTCTCCATGAGGGTTTCAGAGATTTTCTCCCACCTTCAACACAGCACGTTTTCTGATACATACCACTTCATTTTGATCTTGTTTTAGCACTCAGATCACTCTTTTGAACTAAACAGGAGTGTCTAAAACCTGGGGAACGAGGTTTCACAGTTATCGACCCCTGCTCCTTGGTCTCACAAGCACAATTCCATGAGTGGGTCTATCCGCGTGTTCTAGACCTAGAGATCTGATGATTTTCTAAAACCCAGTCTATCTCCCTCCAGATATCTCTGTTTTCAATCTGCACTCACCTGAAAGCGATTTATGGTTCCCTATTGTTGATACTCTGCAATCATTGATGCCCATGCTCATACCCAAGCCTGGCTTCCAGAGACCCACCTGGGCTCTCTGGTGGCCCATGGCATTGTGGGGGGTGGGACGTTTTCCGAGGTTTCTATTGCCAAGTACCTTGCTAAGAAATCAGGCCTGACACAGCTTCACAGAGCCTAGTCCCGGCCCCATAGGCTGATACCCTGCCACCTCCCCTGAAGTAGCAGGCTCCTCAGAATTACCCAGGGCTTGGCAGCATCCACTGGTACTATCCCACCAGCCCCTTGAAGCCTAGCTGGAGTCTCCATAGAAACAGGGTACATCTCTATGGAAATGGGCTCCCTCCTCCCGCCCCAGTGTGATGCAGCTCTCAGAGAAGCTCAATAGTGAGGATCGATCCATTATAGCAATTAGGATAACCAAGTGTTCTGAGCTTGCTGAGCCTTAGATGGCAGATTCCTGCTATATTCTTTGAGATTTCTGCCATCAATGTTGCCTGAGATGCCAACTTGGCATCCCAATAACTATAAGACAGTGTTCTCAGTCAAGACCAATCCCACAACCAATAACACACACACACACACACACACACACACACACACACACACACACATGCACACGCCCATCCATCATGGTGAGCAAGGCTTTGTATCTGTGATACACACCGAATGCACCCACCAATCACATTCACTGCTTCAAACAGATAGTGATCAGGAAACAACTGATGTCACTTGTAAAATGTGATATGTCCTGGACTATCACTGTGTTAAGAAAGAAGTAGAGAAATGCAAAAAATGGCAGAAAATAATTAACCTCTTAGAGACCTAAAAAAATATTTAGATGTGGTTCCAACCAAACCTGAGTTAAAAACCATCTTAAAAAAATGCTTTCACTTCAATTATCAATTTACTTACTTACTTACTTACTTACTTACTGCAGTACTGGGGATTGAACCCAGTGGCACTCTACCATGAAGCTATATCCCCGGCCATTTCAATTATTTGGGGAGGAACGCCTTGCAGAGTTTCAAGTTTATGATCCTCCTGCCTTAGTCTTCCAAGTACCTGGAATTACAGGCAGGTACCACTCTTCCCCATTAATTACTTATTTTTAAAATAAGGCTATTTTTAAAAATTGAACTATAATTTGTACTCAAAGAATTCACAGATCTAAAGTGTACAGGTTTATAATATTTTACATATATATGAACTTCCAAAAATCAGGATATAAAACATTTCCATCACTTTAGAAAATTCCTTCATGCCTCAACTGATATCACCCCTGAGCTCCAAACAAAAAAAGACCACCATTATTACTTGACCATTATAGCTGTTTTGCTAATTTTTGAACTTTATTTAAAGGAAACATACAGTATATATTTTGTATCTGGCTTCTTTCACCCAGAAAATTTTTTTAGATTTGTCAATTTTATTAATATTCCAGTATTTGTGTTTCTAAAGTAACTGAATTATTCCACTTCATGATAAACCGTGATTTGTCTTCTGTCCTTCTGCTGAAGGCATAATATTTGTTTGAGTTATTATGAATTTTTACACAAGAATTTTTGTGAACTGTGCATTAATTTCCTTGGAAATATGCTAGGAGTGGGATTGTTTTGAATAGAATAACTACATTTTTAACTAAATTAAAAATTACTAAATATTTTTGAAAAGTAAGTGTATATACTTCAAATTTCACCTTGAGTATCTATTGAAATAGCTAGAAAGCATGTTGTTTTTATCATTATAATAACCAAAAAGAGCAGAAGCAAATGCAAATTAATGACTTTCCTTGACTTTATTAGAGATGAAGATTATAAGGCAAACAACTAACTGAAGTCTGGGGAGAGATAAGCAACCAAAAAAATCCAGGCGTTTTTTTAACTATGGGAGAACCCACTAGATACATAGGAGTTTATTTATAAAAAAAAAAAAACTCAAATAAAAAATAGTTAATGGATTTCTAAAGACTAAGTATAGATTGGTTTAAGAGCATAAAGATCCACAGGGCTATAGACATAAGATATTTGTATTTTTTATTTTTTTCTATGGATTCCACCAAATTCTCCCAGGAAGATAGGGAAGTATTCTGAGAAAGTGTCTTTAACGGTATCATTTCTTGGATAGTTGGAGGGACAAAGAGCAGCAACAGCAGCCAAAACTCCTTCCAGACCCATTTCCTGATTTTTTGCATAGAATAAAAGCTGTAATCTTCAGGGGCAAGAGTAACAGAAACTGTTACATTAGGACACTCAACGGAAAACCTTTGCAGCTATGGAAAGGAACAGACCGAAATGTCTAATGTTGGGAGGAATAAGAACTAGGCTCAGCCATGTTGCTAGAAAGTGGGTCACTGTGAAGGCCATATCCCTGTGACTGAGTTTACAGTACCTAAGGCAGGGCTTCCTGGAAACATCAGAAATCCCTTCTCTGTTTCCCACTAGTCCACTAACATGCATTGACTGAAAATAACAGTAGAATACAGCTGAGAATTCTTCAAGAAATAGATTATCTCTGGAGAACAGCGAAGATAGAATACACAAAAGCAAGAAGGGAACAATATTAACAAACTGAACTTAGCCATATAGAATAAGGATAACATTACAGTCAATTGAGATCAATCCCAGAATGCAAGGCTGGTTCAATATTCAAAAATTCAATCAACCGAATTTCCATAGTAACAGACTAAATAAGAAAATATATATATATATATATATATATATATATATATATATATATATATATATATATATATAATTTCAACAGATGCAGAGAAAATAAGAAAATTCAATATCTATTTACAATAAAAACTATAACGAAATGAAACTAGGGGCAAAGTCCAGTGGTAGAGTGCATGCTTAGTATGCATAAGGCTCTGAATTCAAAACCCAGCACACATACACACAAACAAAAAAAAACCACTAGTAAAAAATAGATAGACATTTTCTAACTTGATAAAAGGCATTGAGTAAATGTAATGCGCCAGACAAATAGCTTATATTATCTCAAAACTTTTTTTCAGCAGTTGTCAAATAGACATCATTAATATCCTAAGCAAGGAACAAACTGAGGAATAGAGATGAGCTGACTTTTTTACAAACAACATCTAGTAAACAACAGATGGATTTCAATACACATCTATCTGGACCAAGAGCCTACTGTTTTACTATGATATTTTTCATTTAAGATTGAAAAAGAAACAGAAATTTTAGTTGAAAACAATGAATCACGGATTAGCATGGGTAACATGATAGAAAATCAGTAATTGTATCAATCATTTTTTTTCAGGAAATGTAATGTTTGGTGAGGTAAATCTTATAATACAAAAGACGAAAAATACCTAAGTATATATCATTTGTCAAAATTTCTTGTATCTTATAAAATTAAAAAAATAAAAGTTTCTACTGAAAAAAATAGATCAATGTATTTAAATGCAGGTGACTTATAATTTTACTTTTAAGAAATAATCAGAGATAATCACAGATACATATGTATGAAAGCTTCTATTCCAATATTTATGATAGTAAATGGAATGGAAGGTTTCTATGTTCAATAAAAAGGGAGATATTAACTTAATTTCATTTTAGGAAATTAAGATTACAAGGCAAACAACTAAATAGAGTACAACAATATTGGGAAATTTTGCATTGGATATTTTAAAGATAGATAGAGGTAGAATGGGTTGAATGCAAACAGAGCTTTTATTTTGTGACCTGTTCTATTCTTCTGAATAACTTTCTACATTTTCTTTATTTTTCCACAATGAAAACTTATTACTTGAAATAACAGACATACAAAAAAAATTCATCACAGTGAAGCACAGTGTTAGGAGGGAGATACTATATATTCAATGAGACACAGGGGTTTATAGCTGGTTGTGCATTTTGACCAAGTCTCCATTTATTCTTACAAAAGAGCACCCATGCAAAAGTCTGTGAGAAGTTATGCGCTCTCTAAAGTCACTCTTATACATCTCTTTCCAGAGTCCAGGCATCTATGTATACAATACTATTTGCCATGTTGCTGCAGATTTACAAGCCTGTTTGGGGTGCACTCAGTCCATTCTCATCATGGTCTCTTTTTCTCTGTTTTGTAGCTATAATACCATTGGAAATGAGCAATCAATCATTTGTCAATGAATTTATCTTCTTGGGATTTTTCAACCACTCCAACCTACAGGGCTGGTTCTTTCTGCTCTTTCTGGTCATTTACCTGACCACTCTTCTGGGGAAAATGCTCATATAGTTGCCACCACGGTCAGTCCTTTTCTCCACACTCCAATGTACATTTTCCTCAGCAATTTGAGCTTCTTTGACGTCTGCTAAACATCCACCACACTCCCAGTACTGCTGGTGAACTTCTTCTGGGAAAAGAAGGCCATTTCTTATGAGGGCTGCCTTTCCCAGATCTTCTTCTTGGTGACAAGTGCTAGCACAGAAGGCTTCTTACTGGCTGTTTGGCCAGTATGACTGCTGTGTGGCCACCTGCCGTCCTCCTCAGTACCCAGTCATCATGAATGTGAAGGTCTGTGTTGGCCTGGTGACTGGGTCCTGGCTGTGTGGGCTCGTGAATTTGGTCACACACACGGTGCTGGCCATCACACTCACTCTGTGTGGGCCCCACCAGTTCAGCCACTTTCTCTGTGACACCCCATTGCTCTTGAAGCTCTCCTGCTCAGACACCTCTGTCAACGAGTCTGCGCTCCACGTTGTCAGTGCCAGCATGGGCCTGAGCCCCTGCCTCTTCACTGCAGGCTCCTATGCACTCATCATGGCGGCCATCCTGGGGATTCCCTCTGCCCAGGGCAGGAGGAAGGCCTTCTCCACCTGTTCGTCCCTCTTCCCTGTCGTGGTGGTCTTTTATGGAACAGCCAACTTCCACTATGACAAGCCCAGAGAAGGCTGGACATGGACACCCTTGTCTCTGTGCTCTTCTCTATGGTGAGCCGCCTGTTGAGCCCCGTCATTCACAGCCTGCGAAGCAACGAGGTCCAGAGTGCCCTGAGGAAGCTGGCTGGAGGGTGTGCATCCCTTTGCAAGATCAAAGTCTAGACCAATCTTCAAACTGGAGTATACAGTCATCTGAAAAAAGATGTCTCCCAGGGACTTTTAGGCACCTGGTTAGAGAGTCTGTATCTGGAGCTTTAACTCCAACTCCCGCCTTTAAAATCTCTGATACTCCTTTATCTCTTCTCTTTTCACAAACACCCTTTTCCCACATTCAGGTTCAAGTGTTTCGGACACCTTGTGTGGGTGTTCAGCACCATCTCTGTCCTTCTGTGTTCTCCCCACACCAAAGGGACAGAAAGTACGAGAACCTCGTTTTCCACACTCCCCCGAAGGCATGCCTCCATTTTAAGAGGTTATGTCAAGATCAGCCAAACACTAGGCAGAGAGGAAGAAAGGAAAGAAAGAAAGCGGGTTGTTTTGGATCCTATAGCAGCAGCAGCAAACCAGCCCTGTAGAGGCAGGAACTAATCTCCTTGGTTCCAGGAGCTGTGTGTGCAGGCTCCTAGACAGCTGTTCATGAATGTAGGTCACAGTAGCGTGGAATGAGCGTCTCTTTCCAGGGAAACTAGGGTTTCCATGTATGGGGTGGTGTCACCTGCCCTATTTTCCTTCTTTCCTTCAAGATCTCCCAACCATTTTGTAACTTTTTTCTTCAACTTCCTCTACCCTAAGACATCAAGAGTCGTTCTTCATCTCTACCTGAACACGGTGGCACTGACCACAATAGTGGTTTACATCAGAGATGGTTCTAGATAACAGATCGGAAGGGGTAGGTTGGATGTCTTACCTGAGGGTATTGAATATGTTGATGATGTCACAGCCCATGGGAAAGGAGACCTGATAATTCCTGGTGTGCAATGACCCAACAGAGACTTTAAGTTATCGTAGCCTGAAATCAAATGTCTATGCAAAACTGAGCTTTGGAATAACACCATCGACCTTCAGGGTGGGAATGAACATTACAACATGACTACAGACTGCTGTTACTGACTGGAGTGGGAGACTTACAGAAAAAAAATGATAGGTTGAAACATTATATTCCTCCTTCAAGTCAGGTTCAGATCATCAGAAATATTTTCTCTCTGGAAACTGATAAAGGTTAATATCAGAATAAAACATCCAATTCTCCAAATTGTAGAAGTACAAAGAAAATTATAAATAAACAATTTCTCCAGGTCTCTCTTATTTCAATTAGGACATTAATGGGGGAATGATTGAGACCCTGTTAATTAGAATGGCAAAATACCAGTGGAATTAGACAAATCTCAGAGCCTTGAACCCTGAAATCTCCATTAACACTCTTTGCTGTCAGAAGCAGCCCCTCCTCCCCCGAGGAGTCTAGCTTTCCCTAAATTGAAGACTCTATGGTGACTCTACCAGGGCAGTTATCTTTTTTTTTTTTTAAGAGAGAGTGAGAGAGGAGAGGAGAGGAGAGGAGAGAAGAGAGAGAGAGAGAAAGAGAGAGAGAGAGAGAGAGAGAGAGAGAGAGAGAGAGAGAGAGAGAGAATTTTTAATATTCATTTTCTAGTTTTCGGTGGACACAACATCTTTGTTGGTATGTGGTGCTGAGGATCGAACCCGGGCTGTACGTGTGCCAGGCAAGCGCACTACTGCTTGAGCCACATCCACAGCCCAATTGTCTTTAAGATGCTCATCGATCATCCCACATTGTCACCAGACTCTTAATTGGGGTCTGATCCTAGAAGCCTAAGGTAAGAGTATAAAATAGAGCCCAGGAGAGTATAAGGGTCACACCAAAATAAAAGGTAAATATTTTACTGTATTTTGTTAATAGGAGCCTTAAGAATATATAAGAGAATTTGTTTTAGTTTTCTAGACCAAAAAAGTCAGGACATATTGCTGGATCATTTTGAATGCAGTCACAGGGACGTAATCACCAGAAATATTAGGTCCAAGGATTTTCCTGAGCCACGGGGAGTGGCTATTAGACTCTCTTTGGTTGATGGACTGAAATCTGGACTCAGTGTTTGCTTAAGTTCAATGACCAATTTGATCCTGGAATAATTGAGAGGATGATGATCAGAAATAAATAAGGTGTTGGATGGCGTGTTATGTGACCCCTTCCCTGGCCTCACAGCATGATCTGGAGGAGGGCGTGGAGCACCAGCCTTTGCCAAGGTCTCGTGGACATGCGTTCAAAAGGCAGCACCAGATCCTTGTGAGACCCACAGCCGCTGTCCTCGGCAGCCTGGGAAGACATTGACAGATGGCATCATTGAAACAGGCTCCCTGATTTCAGTGAGATTAAGGGGACCCTGAAGTAGAAGAGGCCATGTGGTGGAGCAGTGATCAGAACATTCGAATCTGTAGAGATTTTTGACAGTGGTAAATGATCGTGGTATTTATAGATGGGAAAAAATGGGCACCCTCCTAGAATAGTGCCTGTGCCATGTAATGAGAAACTCTTCTTTTCACACTTCATTGGTGCATTGTAGTGGTCCATAATGGTGGAATTTGCTGACACATATTTGAACATGCACACAAAATAACCGTGAACTTTGGCCAATATCATTCCAATATTTCCCTTTTTCTCACCTCCTCCCCTGGTGCCTTTACTCTACTGATCTTCCTTCAACTTTCATGATGAGACTCCCTTCCCAACTTTCTTTCCTTTTCCCCCTCTAGCTTTAACAGAGGAAAAACATACAGCCCTTAACTTTCTGAGTTGCTTACTTCCATTAATGTTCTGAAGATCCATCCATCTTCCAGCATGACATAATTTTGTAATTCTTTATGGCTGAATAAATTTCTAGTGTGCATATATCAGATGTTCTTTATCCATTCGTCCACTGATGTCACCTCAGCTGGTTCATGGGCATGTATGTGTCATTATAGTATGATGACTTTGATCTGCTGTGATAAATACCAAGCAGAGGTAGAGCTGGGTCACAGCTTGGTCTATGGCTACTCCTGAGGAGCCTCCATGCTGATTTTTGTGGTGGTTGTGCTAATTTACATGCCCACCAACAGGGTGAGAGTGCTCCTTTCTCTCCAATTCTCTCCTTGTCACACTCATTTTTGTTTGTAATCTTGGTGGTTGCCTTTGTCACTTAAGTGAGATGAAATCTCAGGGTAGTCTTGACTTGCAAGTATTTTCATATATTTGTTGGCCACTCACATATTTTCTTCTAAGACATGTCTGTTTAGTTCATTTAGTTTCCCATTTGGTAATTGGGTTATTTGATAATTGGGTTATTTAATAATTGTGGGTTTGATGTTAAGTTTTTTGAGTTCTTTATTGATATTCTGAATATTCATCCTCTTTTAGAAGAGCACCTCATAAAGATTTTCTCCCTTTCCTTCGGTTTTCTCTTCATATTCTAATTGTCTCCTTTGCTGTGCAGAACCTTCTCAATTTGATGACATCTTATTAGCTAACTTTTGGTTTTATCTCCTGAGCTTTGGTATCCTATTGAGAAAGTCATTGCCTCTGCCTGTAGGTTGGAGTATTGACTTTGTTTTTTCCTAGAAACTGCATAATTTCTGGTCTAGTGCCTGGGTCGTTAGTGCATTTTGAGTTGATTTTTTGCAGGGTGAGCAATAGTTCAGGTCTACTTCTTTTGCATTTGGAAAGGGATGTAGAAGGACTGTTTCAGAGAGTAGATGTCAAAGATTGGGGTGCAGAAGAACTGTTGCAGAGAGCAGAAGTTGGAGACTGAGGTTCAGAAAGAGTGTTACAGAAAGCAGAGTGTGGAGACTGGGGTGCACAAGAATCATTGCAGAGAGCAGACTTTTCAGACTGAGGTGCAGAAGAACTTTTGCAGAGAGCAGATGTTGGAGACTGGGGTTCAGAAAGACTTTTGCAGAGAACAGAGGTTCGAGACTGGGGTTTAGAAAGACTATTGCAGAGAGCAGAGGTTGGAGACTGGGGTTTTGAAAGACTATTGCAGAGACCAGAGGTTGGAGACTGGAATGGAGAAGGCCTGTTGCAGAGAGCAGAGTTTGGAGACTGTTGTGCAGAAGGACTGTTACAGAGAACATAGTTTGGAGACTTTGTTGCAGAAGGATCTTACAGAGAGCAAAGTTAGGAGACTGAGGTTCAGAAGGACTGTTACAGAGAGCAGAGGAAGGAGACTTGGGTGTAGGGCGGTCATTGCAGAGAACAGAGAATTCAGACTGAAGTGCAGAAGGACTGTTGCAGAGAGCCGATTTTGGAGACTGGGGTGCAGAGTGACTGTTGCAGAGAGCAGAGGTTGGAGACTGGGGTGAAGAAGGATCGTTGCAGAGAGCAGAGGTTGGAGACTGGTGTGCAGAAGGACTGTTATGGAGAGCAGAGTTTGGAGACTTGGTTGCAGAAGAATCTAACAGAAAGCAGAGTTTGGAAACTGAGGTGCAGAAGGACTGTAACAGAGAGCAGAGTTAGGAGACTGTGGTGCAGAAGGACTGATACAGAAAGCAGAGGTTGGAGACTAGGGTGCAGAAAGACCATTACAGAGTGCAGAAGTTTGAGACTGCGGTACAGAAAAACTGTTACAGAGAGTAGAGATTGGAAATTCGGGAGCAGAAGGACTGTTTCAAAGAACAGAGTTTGGAAACTGGGTTGCAGCAGAACTGTTGAAGAAAGCAGAGGTTGGAGAAGGAATGTTACAGAGAGCAGAGTTTGGATACTGGGGTGAAAAAGGACCTTACAGAGAACAGAGTTTGGAGACTGGGGTGCAGAAGGAGTGTTAAGGAGAGAAGACATTGAAGACTGGGGTGCAGAAGGATCGTTGCAGAGAGCAGAGGTTGAAGACTGAGGTGCAGAAAAACTGTTACAGAGAGCAGAGTTTGGAGAGTGAGGTGCAGAAGGATCGTTATAGAGAGCAGAAGTTGGAAACTGAGTTGCAGAAGAATCGTTGCAGAAAGCAGAGGTAGAGACTGGGCAGACGAAGGATCTTCACAGAGAGCAGATGTGGGATACTTGGGTGCAGAAGGACTGTTACAGAGAAAACAGGTTGGATACTAGGGTGCAGAAGGAATGTTGAAGAAAGCAGGGTTCGGAAACTGAGATGCAGAAGGACTGTTACACTGAGAAGACGTTGGAGACTGGGTTGAAGAATTATGATACAGAAAGCTGAGGTGGGAGACTGGGTGCAGAAGGACCGTTACAGAGAGCAGAGGTTGGAGACTGGCGTGCAGAAGTACTGTTTCAGAGAGCAGAGTTTGGAGACTGGGGTGCAAAGGCCTGCTACAGAGAGCAGAGGTTGGAGACTGGGTTGCAGAAGGACTGTTATAAAGACCAGAGTTTTGAGGCTGGGTTGCAGAAGGACTGTTATAGAGAGCAGAGTTTTGAGGCTGGGTTGCAGAAGGATCTTACAGAGAGCAGAGGTTGGTGACTGAGGTGCAGGACGACAGTTACAAAGAGCAGTGGTTGGAGACTGGGGTGCAGAAGGATCGTTTAGAGAGCAGAGGTTTAAGACTGAGGTGCAGAAGTACTGTTACCGAGAGCAGAGGTTGGAGACTGAGGTGCAGAAGTATGGTTACAGAGAGCAAATTTTGGTGACTAAGGCACAGAAGGACTGTTACAGAAAGCAGAGGTTAGAAATTAGGGTGCAGAGGGTCCGTTATAGAAAGCAGAGCTTGGAGACTGCGGTATACAAAGACTGTAAAAGAGAGCAGTGGTTGAAAAATATGGTGCAGAAGGACTGTTACAAAGAGCAGAGGTTGGAGACTGGGGTGCAGAAGGATTGTTACACAGAGCAGAGGTTGAAGACTGGGGTGTAGAAAGACTGTTGCAGAGAGCAGAGGTTGGAGACTTGGGTGCAGAAGGACTGTTGCAAAGAGCAGAATTTGAAGACGGAGGTGTAGAAGGACTGTTAAAGTGACCAGAGTTTTGAGACTTGGGTGCAGAAGGACTGTTGCAGGGAGCAGGTTTTGGAGACTTGGGTGCAAAAGGACTTTTGCAGAGAGTAGAATTTGGAGACTGCGGTGCAGAAGGACTGTTGCAGATAGCAGAGGTTGGAGACTGGGGTGCAGAAGGACTGAAACAGAAATCAGAGGTTGGAAACTGAGGTGGAGAAGGACCATTACGAAGAGCAGAGTTTGGAGACTGCAATACAGGAGGACGTTTACAGAGAGAAGAGGTTGGAGACTGGAGTGGAGAAGAACTGTTTCAGAGTGCAGATGTTGGAGACTGGTGTGCAGAAGAACTGTTGCAGAGAGCAGTGGTAGGAGACTGAGATGCAGAAAGAATGTTAAAAAGAGCAGAGTTTGGAGATTGGGGTGAAGAAGGACTGATACAGAGAGCAGAGTTTGGATACTGGTGTGCAGAAGGCCTGTTACAGAGAGCAGAGGTTGGAGACTGGGTACAGAAGGGCTGTTACAAAGAGCAGAGTTTGGAGACTGGGTTGCAGAAGAATATTACGTAGAGCAGATTTTGGAGACTGCGGTGCAGAAGGATTGTTACAGAGAGCAGAGGTTGGCGACTGGGGTGCAGTAAGATTATAGCAGAGAGCAGAGGTTGGAGACTGTTGTGCAGAAGGATCATTGCAGAGAGCAGAGGTTGGAGACTTGGGTGCATAAGGACGGTTTCAGAGAGCAGATGTTGGAGACTGGGATGCAGTAGGATCTTTGCAGAGATCAGAGATTAGAAACTGGGTTGCAGAAGGATTGTTACACAGAGCAGAAGTTGAAGACTGGAGTGTAGATAGACTGTTGCAGAGTGCACAGTTGGGAGACTGGGGTGCAGAAGGACTGTTATAGAGAGCAGATTTTGGAGACTGAGATGCAGAAGGACTGTTACAGAGAGTAGAGGTTGGAGACTGGAGTGCAGAAGGACTGATACAGAAAGCAGAGGTTGGAGACTTGGGTCCAGAATAAACCTTACAGACAGCAGAGGTTAGAGACTGCAGTACATAAAAACTGTTACAAAAAGAAGAGCTTGGAGAATAGGGTACAGAAGGACTGTTGCAGAGAGAAGAGGTTGGAGAATGGATGCAGAAGGACTGTTTCAGAGAGTAGATGTTAAAGACTGGGGTACAGAAGAAGTGTTTCAGAGAGCAGAATTTGGAGACTTGGGTGCAGAAAAATTGTTCCAGTGAGCAGACGTTGGAGACTGGGGTGAAGAAGAACTGTTACCGAGATCAGAGTGTTGAGATTAAGGTGCAGAAGAATCATACAGAGAGCAGAGTTTGGAGAGTCGGGTGCAGACGAAATGTTGCACAGAGGAGAGGTTAAAGACTGGGGTGCAAAAGGACTGTTACAGAGAGCAGAGATTGAAGACTGGGTGGCAGAAGGATCTTACATAGAGCAGAGGTTGAAGACTGAGGTGCAGAAGAAATGTTACTGAGAGCAATGGTTGGAGACTGGGGTTCAGAAGGATTTTGGCAGAAAGCAGAGGTTGGAGACTTTGGTTCAAAAGGATTGTTACAGTGAGCAGTGGTTGGAGATTGGGGTGAAGAAGGACTGTTACGGAGATCAGAGTTTGGAGACTGGGGTTCCTAAGGATCTTTCAGACAGCAAAGGATGGAGACTGCGGTGCAGACAAACTGTTGTACATAGCAGAGTTTGAGACTTGGGTGCAGAAGGACTGTTACAGAGAGCAGAGTTTGGAGACTGGGTTGCAGAAAGATATTATATAAAGCAGAGTTTGGAGACTGAGGTGCAAAAGAAGTGATACTAAGAGAAGAGTTTGCAGACTGGGATGCAGAAGGACTGTTCCCGAGAACAGAGGTTGGAGACTGTCCTGCAGAAAGACCGTTGCAGAAAGCAGAGGTTGGAGACGGGGTAGAGAAGGAATGTTACAGAGAGCAGAGTTTTGAGACTGAGTTGCAGAAGGACTGTTACAGAGAGCAGAGGTTGGAGACTGGGGTTCAGAAGGTCTGTTGCAGAGAGCAGAATTTGGGGACTGAGGTGCATAAGGACTGTTACAGAGAGCAGAGTTTGGAGACTGGGGTTGAGAAGGACTGATACAGAAAGCAGAGGTTGGAGACTGGGGTGCAGAGAGCAGAGTTTGGAGACTGCAATATAAGTGGACTGTTACAGAGAGCAGATGTTGGAGAATGGTTTATAGAATAACTGTTTCAGAGTGCAGATGTTGGAGACTGGGATTCAGAAGAACTGTTGCAGGGAGCAGAGTTTGGAGACTGGGGTGCAGAAGAACTGTCGCAGAGAGCAGAGGTTGGAGACTGAGGTGCAGAAAGAATGTTACAGAGAGAAAAGGTTTGAGACTGGGGTGCAAAATTACTGATACAGAACGCAGAGGTTGAGACTGGGGTGCAGAAGGACCGGTACAGAGAGCAGAGGTTGGAGACTGTGGTACAGAATAAATTTTGCATAGAGCAGGGGTTAGAGAATTGGGTGCAGAAGGACTTTTACAGAGAGCAGAGGTTAGAGAATGGGTTGCAGAAGTAAGGTTGCAGAGTTCACAGGTTTGAGACAGAGGTGCAAAAGTACTGTTACAGAGAGCAGAGGTTGGAAACCATGGTTCAGAAAAACTTATACAGAAAGCAGAGTTTTGAGACTGGGATTCAGAAGGACCGTTACAGAGAGCAGAGGATGGAGACTGCGGTACAGAAAGACTGTTACAGAGAGCAGAGGTTTGATACTGGGGAGTAGATAGAATGTTGCAGAGAACAGATGTTGGAGACTGGGTTGCAGCAGGACCATTAAATAAAGCAGATGTTTTAGACTGCGTTGGAGAAGGAATGTTACAGAGAGCACAGTTTGGAAACTGGGGTGCAGAACGACCTTACAGAAAACAGAGGTTGGAGACTGCAGTGCAGAAGGAGTGTTAAGAAGAGGAGACTTTGGAGACTGGGGTGCAGAAAGACTGTTGGAGAGAGCAGATGTTGGAGACTGCGGTGCATAAGGATCGTTGCAGAGAGCAGAGGTTGGAGACAAGGGTGCACAAGGACGTTTGCAGAGAGCAGAGGTTGGAGTCTTAGTTGCAAAAAAACAGTTACAAAGAGCATATGTTGGAGACTCGGGTGCAGAAAGATCGTTGAAGAGAGCAGAAGTTTGAGACTGAGTTGCAGAAGAATCCTTGAAGAGAGCAGAGGTGCAGACTGGGCTGCAAAAGGATCGTTACAGAGAGAAGACGTGGGAGATTGCGGTGCAGAAGGACTTTTACAGAGAGCACAGGTTGGAGACTGGGGTGCAGAAGGAATGTTGCAGAAAGCAGAGGTTGGAGACTGGGGTGCAGAAGGACTGTTGCAGAGAGCAGACGTTGGATACTGAGATGCAGAAGAACTGTTACACAGAGCAGACGTTTGAGACTGGGGTGAAGAATTATGACACAGAAAACAGAGGTGTGAGACTGGGGTGCAGAAGGACCTTTACAAAGAGCAGAGGTTGCAGACTGGAGTGCAGAAGGACTGTTTCAGAGGGCAGAGTTTGGAGACTGGGGTGCATAAGGCCTGCTACAGAGAGCAGAGGTTGGAGACTGGGTTGCAAAAGGACTTTTATAGAGAAAAGACTTTTGAGGCTAGGTTGCAGTAGGATCTTACAGAGAGCAATGGTTGGTGACTGTGGTGCAGGACGAATGTAACAGAGAGCAGAGGCTGGAAATTTGAGTACAGAGGGACCATGATAGAGAGCAGAGTTTGGAGACTGCGGTATATAAAGACTGTAACAGAGAGAAGAGGTTGGAGTATATGGGGTAGAAGGACTGTTAAAAAGAGCAGAGGTTGGAGACTGGTGTGCAGAAGAATTGTTACAGAGAGTAGACGTTGGAGTCTGGGGTGCAGAAGGACTTTTACACAGAGCAGAGTTTGAAGATTGGGGTGCAGAAGGACTGTTGCAGAGAGCAGAGTTTGGAGACTTGGGTGAAGAAGGACTTTTGCAAAATGCAGAATTTGGAGAAAGAGGTTCAGAAGGACTGTTGAGGAGAGGAGACGTTGGAGACTAGGGTGCAGAATGATCATTGCAGATAGCAGAGGTTGGAGACTGATGTGCAAAAAGAGTGTTACGGAGAGCAGAGGTTGGAGACTGTGGTGCAGAATGCCTGTTACAAAGAGCAGTGTGTGGAGAAGGGCTTTAGAAGGACTGCTACAGATCACAGAGTTTAGAGACTGGGTTGAAGAAGGATCTAACAGAGAGTAGATGTTGGGGACCCAGGTGCAGAAGGACTGTTAGAGAGAGTAGAGGTTGGAGACTGAGGTGCAAAAAGATCGTAGCAGAGAACAGCGTTTTAAGACTGAGGTGCAGAAGGACTGTTGCAGAGTCCACAGGTTGGAGACTGGGGTGCAGAAGGACTGTTGCAGCGAGCAGACATTGGAGACCGGGGTGCAGAAGCCTTGTTATAGAGAATAGAATTTGGAGACTGAGGTGCAGAAGGGCTGTTAAGGAGAGGAGAGTTCAAAGAAGGGGTGAAGAAGGTCTGTTAGAGAGGGCAGAGTTGGGAGACTGGGTTGCAGAAGGATCTTACCGAGAGCAGATGTTGGAGACTGAGGTGTAGAATGATCGTTGCAGAGAGAAGAGGTTGTAGACTGGGGCCCAGAAGGCCTTTTAAAGAGAGCAGAGGTTGAAGACTGGGGTGCAGAATGACTGTTTTAGAGAGAAAAGTTATGGACTGAGTTGCTGAAGGATCTTACAAACAGCAGAGTTTGGATACTGAGGTGCAGGCGAACTGTTACAGAGTGCAGTGTCTGGAGACTGGGATTCAGATGGATACTGCAGAGAGAAGAGGTTTTAGACTGAGGTGTAGATCGACTGTTATAGAGAGCAGAGGTTGGAGACTGAGGTGCAGAAGGACTGTTAAGGGGAGAAAATTTTGGAGACTGTTGCAGAAGGATCTTACATTGAGCAGAGTTTGGAAACTGAGGTGCAGAAGAACTGTTACAGAGAGCAGATGTTGAAGTCTGGGATGAAGAAGGATTGTTGCAGAGAGCAAAATATTCAGATTGAGGTGCAGAAGAACTTTTGCAGAGAGCAGATGTTGGAGACTGGGGTGTAGAAGTTTCGTTTCAGAGAGCAAAAGTTGGAGACTGCAGTACAGAAGGACTTTTGCAGAGAGCAGAGATTGGGGACTAGGGTACCCAAAAACTTTTTCAGAGAGCAGATGTTGGAAACTGTTGTTCAGAAGGACTGTTGCAGGGAGCAGAAGATGGAGAATGGGAAGCAGAAGGACTTTTGAAGAGAGCAGAGGTTGGAGACTTAGGTACAGAAGGAAGGACAAAGAAAGCAGAGGTTGGAGACTGGCTTGCAAAAGGACCTTTAAAGAGAGCAGAGTTTGGAGACTGGGGTACAGAAGGACTGTTACAGAGCGCAGAGTTTGGAGACTGGGGAGCAGCAGGACCGTTGCAGAGAGCAGAATTTAGAGACTGGCGTGGATAATGAATATTACAGAGAGCAGAGTTTGGAAACTGGGGTCAAAAGGATCTTTCAGAGAGCAGACGTTGGAGACTTGGGTTCAGAAGGATCGTTGCAGAGAGCAGAGTTTGGACACTGAGGTGCAGAAGGACTGTTGCAGAGAGTAGATGTTTGAGACTGGGGTGCAGAAGAACCGTTTAGAGAGCAGAAGTTGGAGACTGGGGAGCAGAAGGACTCTTTCAGAGAGCAGAGGTTGAAGACTGAGGTGGAGAAAGACTTTTACAGAGAACAGAATTTGGAAACTGGGGTGCAGAAGGACTGTTGCAGAGAGCAGAAGTTTAAGACTGAGGTACAGAAGGATCATTGCAGAGAGCAAAGTTGGAGTTAGGATGAAGAAGCACTGTTACACAGAGCACACGTTGCAGACTGGGGTGCAGAAGGAATTTTGCAGACACCAGAGGTTGTAGACTGGGGTGCATAAGGACTGTTGCAGATAGCAGAGTTTGGATATGAGGTGCAGAAAGACTGTTACAGAGAGCAGAAGTTGTAGACTGGGGTGCAGAAGGACTGTTGCAGAGAGCAGAAGTTGGAGACTGGGGTGTAGAAGGACTTTTGAAGAGAACAGACGTTGGAGACTGGGGTGCAGAAGGATCGTTGGTGGGAGCAGAGTATGAAGACTGGGGTGTAGAAGGACTGTTGCAGAGAGCAGAGGTTGGAGACTGGGGTGCAGAAGGATCGTTGGTGGGAGCAGAGTATGAAGACTGGGGTGTAGAAGGACTGTTGCAGAGAGCAGAGGTTGGAGACTGGGGTGGAGAATGACTGTTGCAGAGAGCAGATGTTGGAGACTGTGGTGCAAAATGACTGTTGCAGAGAGCAGAGAATGGAGTCTGGGGTGCAGAAGGACTGTTGCAGAGAGGAGAGGTTGCACACTGAGTTGCAGAAGGACGGTTACAGAGGGCAGAGTTTGGAGACTGTGGTTCAAAACGACTGATATAAAAAGCAGAGTTTGGATACTGGGGTGCATAAGGACCCTTACAGAGAACAGAGGTTGGAGACTGTGGTACTGAAGGACTGTTACAGAGAGTAGAGGTTGGAGCCTAGGGTGAATAAGAATCGATGTCGAGAACAGAGGTTGGAGACTGTAGTGCAGAAGGACCCTTGGGGCGATCAGAGTATGGAGACTGGGGTGTAGAAGGACTGTTGCAGAGAGCAGTGATTGGAGACTGAGTTACAGAAGGACGGTTACAGAGAGCAGAGGCCTGAGACTGGGGTGCAGATTGATTATTGCTGAGAGTAGAGTTTTCAGACTGAGGTACAGAAGAACTGTTGCAGGAAGCAGATGTTGGAGACTGGGGTTCACAAGAACTGCTGCAGCTAGCAGAGGTTTCAGACTGGGGTCCAGAAGGATCGTTGCAGAGAGCAGAGGTTCAAGACTGAGATAGAGAAGGATCGTTGCAGAGAGCAGAGGTTCAAGACTGGGATGCAGAAGGATAGTTAGAGAAAGCAGAGTTTGGAGACTGAGGTGCAGAAGGACTTTTACAGAGAGCACATTTTGGAGACTGGGGTGCAGAAGAAATTTTGCAAAGAGCAGAGGTTGGAGATTTGTTTGCAGAAGTACTGTTGCAGAAAGCAGAGTTGGAGACTGAGGTGCAGAAAAACTGTTGCAGAGAGCAGTGTTTAAAGACTGGGGTGCAGAAGAACTGTTACAGAGAGAGACGTTGGAGACTAGTTTTCAGAAGTATCTTACAGAGAATAGAATTTGGAGACTGAGGTGCTGAAGGACTATTACAGAGAGCGGAGTTTCGAGACTGGGGTGCAGAAGCATCGTTACAGAGAGCAGAGGTTGGAGACTGGGGTGCAGACGAATGCTACAGAGAGCAATGATTTGATACTGGGGTGCAGAAGGAATGTTGGAGAGAGCAAAAGTTGCAGACTGTTGTGCAGAAGGACTGTTGCTTAAAGCAGAGGTTTGAGGCTGAGGTGTTTAAGGACTGTTACAGAGAGCAGAGGTTGGAGACTGGGGTGCAGAAGGATTATTGCAGAGAGCAGAGTATTTAGACTGAGCTACAGAAGAAATGTTGCAGAGAGCAGATTTTGTAGACTGGGTTTCACATGGACTGTTTCAGTGAACAGAGTTTGGAGACTGGGGTGCAGAAGGATCATTGCAGAGAGCAGACGTTGGAGACTGGGGTGCAGATGGACTGATAAAGAGAGCAGAGTTTGGAGACTGGGGTGCAGAATGCCTGTTACAGAGAGCAGAGTTTTGAGACTGGGATGATTAAGGACTGTTACAGAGAGCAGAGTTTGGAGACTGTATTGCAGAAGGATCTTACAGAGAGCAGAGTTTGGAGACTGAGGTGCAGAAGCATTGTTACAGAGAGCAGATGTTGGACACTGAGGTGCAGAAGGACCCTTGCAGAGAGCAGAGGTTGGGGACTGAGGTGCAGAAGGACTGTTGCAGAGAGTAGATGTTTTGGAATGTGATGTAGAAAGATTGTTGCAGAGAGTAAAGGTTGGATATTGGGGTCAGAAAGAGTGTAGCAGAGAGCAGAGGTTTGAGACTAAGGTGCAGAAGGACAGTTACACAGATCAGAGGTTGAAGACTGGGGTGCAGAAGGACTGACACAGAAAACAGAGGTTGGAGACTCCGGTGCAGAAGTACCCTTACAGAGAGCAGAGTTTTGAGAATGCAGTACAGAAGGACTGTTACAGAGAGCAAAGTTTGGAGACTAGGCTGGAGAATGACTGTTGCAGAGAGCAGATGTTGGAGACTGGGGTGCAAAAGGACTTTGAGAGAGCAAAGTTTGGAGACTAGGGTGCAGAAGGACTGTTGCAAAGAGCAGAGGTTTCAGACTGAGTTTCAGAAGGACGGTTACAGAGGGCAGAGTTTGGAGAATGTGGTTTAAAACGACTGATGCAGAAAGCAGAAGTTGGATACTGGGGTGCATAAGGACCCTTAGAGAGAACAGAGGTTGGAGACTGTGGTACAGAAGGACTGTTACAGAGAGCAGAGGTTGGAGACTGGGGTGCAGAAGAACTGAGTAGAGAACAAAGTTTAGAGACTGGGGTGCAGAAGGATAGTTGGGGCGATCAGTGTATGGAGACTGGGGTGTAGAAGGACTGTTTCAGAGAGCAGAGTTGGAGATTGTGGTGTAGAAGGACTGTTTTAGAGAGCAGTTGATGGAGACTTGTGCGCAGAAAGACTGTTGCATAAGGCAGAGATTGGAGATAGAGGTTCAGAAGGACTGTTACAGAGAGCAGAGGTTAAAGACTGGGTTGCAAATGGAGTATTATAGAGAGCGGAGTTTTCAGAATGAGGTACAGAAGAACTGTTGCAAAAAGCAGATGTTGGAGACTGGGGTTCACAAAGACTTTTGCAGCGAGAGAAGGTTTGAGACTGGGCTGCAGAAGGATCGTTGCATAGAGCAGAGGATGGAGACTGAGGTGCAGAAGGGTGGTTGCAGAGAGCAGAGGTTCGAGACTGGGGTGCAGAAAGATCGTTACAGAAAGAAGAGTTTGGAGACTGGGGTACAGAAAGACTTTTACAGAGAGCACAGTTTGGAGACTGAGGTGCAGAAGGAATGTCGCAGAGAGCAGAGGTTGGAGACTTGGGTGTAGACGGACTGTAGCAGAAAACAGAGGTTGGAGACTGGGGTGCAGAAGGACCGTTTTAGAGAGCAGAGTTTTGAGACTAGGTTCCAGAAGGACTGTTACAGCGAGCGGGGGTTGGAGACTGGTGTGCAGAAGGATCTTACAGAGAGCAGAGGTAGGCGACTGGGGTGCAGCAGGAGTGTTTTAGAGAGCAGAGGTAGGAGACTGGGGTTCAGATGGATTGTTGCAGAGAGTAGAGGTTGGAGACTGGAGTGCAGAAGGCCTCTTAGAGAGAGCAGATGTTAGAGACTGGGATGGAGAAGGCCTGTTACAGAGAGCAGAGTTTGGAGACTGGGGTGCAGAAGGACTGTTACAGAGAGCAGAGTTTGCAGACTTGTTTTCAGAAGGGTCTTACAGAGAGCAGAGGTAGGAGACAGAGGTACAGAAAGAGTGTTACAGAGAGCAGAGGTTGGAGACTGGGGTGCAGAGGGATTGTTACAAAGAGAAGATTTTTCAGACTGAGGTACAGAAGAACTGTTGCAGAGAGCAGATGTTGGAGACTGGGTTGCACAAGGACTGTTTCAGGCAGCAGAGGTTGGAGACTGGGGTGCAGAAGGATCGTTGCAGAGAGCAGAGGTTGGAGACTAGGGTGCAGATAAACTGATACAGAGAGCAGAGGTTGGAGACTGGGGTGCACAAGGCCTGTTACAGAGAGCCGAGTTTGGAGACTGGAGTGCAGAAGATCTTACAGAGAGCAGAGGTTGGAGACTGAGGTGCAAAAGCACTGTTTCAGAGAGTAGAGGTTGGAGACTGAGGTGCAGAAAAACCCTTGCAAAGAGCAGAGTTTAGAGACTGAGGTGCAGAAGGATAGTTACAGAGAAAAGAGGTTGGAGACTGGGGTGCAGAAAAACTTTTGCAGAGAGAAGAGGTTTTAGACTGGGGTGCAGAAGGACTGTTACAGAGAGTAGAGTTTAGAGATTGATGTCCAGAAGGACTGTTACAGAGAGCAGAGGTTGGAGACTGGGGTTGAGAAGGACTGTTGCAGAGAGCAGATGCTGGAGACTGGGGTACAAAAGGACAGTTGCAGAGTGAAGAGGATGGAGACTGGGGTGCAGAAGGATCTTTGGGGCGAGCAGAGTATAGAGACTTGGCTGTACAAGGACTGTTCCACAGAGCAGAGGTTGGAGACTAGTGTTTAGAAGGACTTTTTCATAGAGAAAATGTTGGAGACTTTGGTGAAGAAGAACTGTTTCATAGAGCAGAGGATGGAGACTGAGATGCAGATGACGGTTACAGAAAGCAGAGTTTGAAGACTGTGGTGCAGAAGGACTGTTACAGAGAGCAGACTTTGGAGACTGTGGTGCAGAAGTATCGTTGCAGAGAGCAGAATTTGGAGACTTGGGTTCAGAAGGATGGTTAGAGAGAGCAGAGGTTGGAGACTGTGGTGCAGAAGGACTTTTACTGAAAGCACAGGTTTGAGACTGGGGTGCAGAAGGACTTTAACAGAGAGCACAGGTTAAAGACTGAGGTGCAGAAAAACTGTTGAAGAGAGCAAAGTTAGGAGACTGGAGTGCAGAAGGAGTGTTGTAGAGAGCAGAGGTTGGAGACTGGAATGAAGAAGGACTGATACAGATAACAGAGTTTGGAGACTGGGGTGCAGAAGGCCTGTTACAGAGAGCAGAGTTTGGAGACTGGTGTGCAGAAGAACTGTTAGAGAGAGCAGAGTTTTAATACTGGGTTGCAGGAGGATGTTACAGAGAGCAGAGGTTGGAGACTGAGGTGCAGAAGCACTGTTACAGAGAGGAGAGTTTGGAGACTGAGGTGCAGAAGGACCCTTGCAGAGAGCAGAGGTTGGAGATTGGGGTGCAGAAATCCCATTACAGAGAGCAGTACTTGGAGACTGGGGTACAGAAGGATAGTTACAGAGAGCAGAGTTTAAAGACTGGGTTGCAAAAGGTTCCTACAGAGAGCAGAGTTTGGAGACTGAGGTACAGAAAGACTGTTACAGAGAGCAGCGGTTGGAGACTGAGGTGCAGAAGGATCGTTGCTGAGAGCAGAGTTTTCAGACTGATGTGTAGAAGGACTGTTTAAGAGAGGCTGAGGTTTGAGACTGAGGTGAAGAAGGACTGTTATAGAGACTGAGGTGCAGAAAAACTGTTATAGAGAGCAGAGGTTGGAGACGGGTGCAGAAGGACTGATACAGAAAGCAGAGCTTGGTGACTGTGGAGCAGAAGGACTGTTGCAGAGAGCAAAGTTTGAGACTGAGGTGGAGAAGGACTGTTGCAGAGAGCAGATGTTAGAGACTGGGGTGCAGAAGGACTGTTGAAGAGAACAGAGATTGTAGACTGAGGTGCAGAAAGACTGTTACAGAGAGCAGAGTTTGGAGAATGTGGTGCTAAAGAACTGATACTGAAAGCAGAGTTTGGAGACTGGGGTGCAGAAGGACCCTTACAGAGAACAGAGGTTGGGGACTGTGGTACAGAAGGACTGTTACACAGAGCAGAGTTTGGAGACTGGGGTGCAGAATAACTGTTGTAGAGAACAGGGGTTGGAGACTGGGGTCCAGAAGGACCATTGCATATAGCAGAGGTTGGAGACTGGATTTCAGAAGTAATATACAAAGAGGAGAGTTTTAACACTGAGGTGCAGAAGGACTGTTGCAGAGAGTAGAGTTTTGAGTTTGGGCTGCAGTAGGACTGTTGCAGAGAGCAGAGGTTGGAGTCTGAGGTGCAGAAGGATTGCTATAGAGAGCATAGTTTAGAGACTGGGGTGCAGAAGGACTGATACAGAAAGCAGACTTTGGAGACTGGGGTGCAGAAGGACCGTTACAGAGATAAGAGGTTGGAGACAGCGGTACAGAAGGACGGTTACAGAGAGCAGAGGTTGGAGATTGGGGTGGAAAAGGAATATTGCAGAGAGCATATTTCGGAGACTGGGGTGCAGAAGGACTGTTGCAGCGAGCAGAGGTTGAAGACTGGGGTGCAGGAGGACTGTTGCAGAGAACAGAGTTTGCAGACCGAGGTGCAGAAGGACCCTTACAGAGAACAGAGGTTGGATAATGTGGTACAGAAGAACTGTTACAGGGAGCAAAGTTTGGAGACTGGGGTGCAGAATAACTGTTGTGTAGAACAGAGTTTGGAGAGTGGGGTGCAGAAGGACCATTGCAGATAGCAGAGCTTGGAGGCTGGGTTTCAGAACGATCATACAGAGAGCAGAGTTTGGTCACTGAGGTGCAGAAGGACTGATGCAGAGAGCAGAAGTTGGAGATTGGGGTGCAGTAGGACTGTTGCAGAGAGCAGAGGTTGGAGTCTGAGGTGCAGAAGGACTGTTACAGAGAGCAGAGTTTAGAGACCGGGGTGCAGAAGGACTGATAGAGAAAGCAGAGTTTGGAGACTGGAATGCAGAAAGACCGTTACAGAGAGCAGAGGATAAAGACTGAAGTACAGAAAGAAGGTAACAGACAGCAGAAGTTGGAGACTGGGGTGGAAAAGGACTTTTGCAGAAAGTAGATTTTGGAGACTGGGGTGCAGAAGTACTGTTGCAGAGAGCAGAGGTTACAGAGTGAGGTGCAGAAAGACTGTTACAGAGAGCAAAGTTTGGAGAATGGGGTGCAGAAAAAACCTTTCAGAGAACAGAGGTTGAAGAATGCGGTACAGAAGAACTGTTGTAGAGAAAAAGGTTGGAGTCTGGGGTGCATAGGGACCATTGCAGAGAGTAGACGTTAGAGACTGTGGTGCAGAAGAAATGTTTCCGAGAGAAGAGTTTGGAAACTGGGGTGCCGAAGAATCTTCCAGTGAAAAATTTTGGAGACTGGGGTGAAGAAGGATTGTTGCAGAGATCAGACGTTGGAGACTTGGGTGCAGAAGGATCATTACAGAGAGCAGAGGGTGGAGAATGAAGGTGCCGAAGGACTCCTACAGAGAGCAGATGTTGGAGACTAGGTTGAAGAAGGACTCTTAAAGAGAGCAGAGTTTAGAGACTGGGTTGCTGAAGGACTGTTGCAGAGAGCAGAGGTTGGAGACTGGGATGGAGAAGAATTGTTGCAGAGAGAAGAGTTTGGAGACTGGGGTGCAGAAGGACTGTTGCTGAGAGCAGAGGTTGGATCCAGGTGTTCAGAAGGACCTTTGCAGAGAGCAGAGGTTGGCGATTGAGGTGCAGAAGGAATATTAAAGAGAGCAGTAGTAGAAGACTGGGGTGCAGAAAAATTGTTACAGAGAGTAGAGGTTTGAGACTGGGGTGCAGAAGGTCTGTTGCCGAGAGCAGAGGTTGAAATCTGGGGTGCAGAAGGACTGTTACAAAGAGCATAGCTTCGAGACTGGGTTGCAAAATTCCTGTTACAGAGAGCTGAGTTTGGAAA
>NW_027523735.1:0-41918 GCF_052094955.1 Ictidomys tridecemlineatus | reverse complement strand
CTAGCTCTTTGAAACTTGGCAAAATAAAATAGTTCCACGTTCTATCACTATGCTTTGTTTGCTATTGATGTAGCATAAAGCAGAGACTGACCAAAATCACTTTCATTGAAAGGGCTTGCCCAGCTTTTAAAAATCTACGAATCTACTGAAATGTCAGCAAATATATTTTCACCCAAACTTGGTGAAACTTTCAGGTAATGATCAGTACACGAATCCCACTTGGCTCACCAAATTTCGTTCTTCTAGGTTAAACCTTTCGTTTGCAGTAACCGTTTTCATTTTGAGGTTTCACTCTGTTTTCTCCTATATGGATACATGTAGTTGGAACTCTAAATCAAACACGTTGTGTCTAGCTCTTTGAAACTTGGAAAATAAAGTAGTTCCAAGTTCTATCTCTATGGTTTGTTTGCTATTGAAGTAGCCCAAAGCAGAGACTGGCGAAAATCACTTTCATTGAAAGAGCTTGCCAAGCTTTCAGAAAACTACGAATCTCCTGAAATCTCAGCCAATGTTTTTTCACCCAATCTTGATGATACTTTAGGGTAATGATCAGTACACAATCTTATTTGGCTCATCGAATTTCGCTCTTCTAACTGAAACCGTTCCTTTGCAGTAATTGTTTTCATTTTGAGGTTTCACTCTGTTTTCTCCTATATGGATACATGTTATTGGAACTCTAAATCAAACACGGTTTGTGCTAGTTCTGTGAAACTTGGCAAAATAAAGTAGTTTGAAGTTCTCTCTCTATGGTTTGTTTGCTATTGATGGAGCCCAAAGCAACGACTGGACAAAATCACTTTCATTGAAAGGGCTTCCAAAGTTTTCATAAAACTGAACTAATGTTTTTTCATCCAATCTTTATGATACTTTCAGGTAATGATCAGTACACCAATCTTACTTGGCTTACCGAATTTCGTTCTTTGAGGTGAAACCGTTCGTTGCAGTAACCGTATTCATTTTGAGGTCTCACTCTGGTTTCTCCTATATGAATACATGTAGTTCGAACTCTAAATCAAAAACGGTTTGTGCTAGCTCTTTGAAACTTGGCAAAATAAAGTAGTTTCAAGATCTCTCTTTATGGTTTCTTTGCTATTGAAATAGCCCAAAGCAGAGACTGGCCAAAATCACTTTCATTCAAAAGGCTTGCCCAGCTTCCCAAAAACTACGAATCTCCTGTAATATCAGCAAATGTTTTTTCACCTAATCTTGATGATAGTTTCAGGTAATCATCAGTACACCAATCTTATTTGGCTCACCATATTTCGCTCTTGTAGGTGAAACCGTTCGTTTGCAGTAACCGTTTTCATTGTGAGGTTTCACTCTGTTTTCTTCTAAATGAATACATGTAGTTGGAACTAAAAATCAAACACGGTTTGCCTAGCTCTTTGAAACTTGGCAAAATAAAGTATTTTTATGTGCTGTCTCTATGTTTGTTTGCTATTGAAGTACTCCAAAGCAGAGACTGGCCAAAATCACTTTCATTGAAAGGGCTTGCCCAGCTTCCAAAAATCTACGAATCTACTGAAGTCTCAGCAAATGTTTTTTCACCTAATTTTGATGATACTTTCAGGAAATGATCAGTACACCAATCCCACATGGCTCACCAAATTTCGTTCTTCTAGGTGAAACCGTTCTTTGAAATAACCGTTTCCATTGTGAGGTTTCACTCTGTTTTCTCCTATATGGATACATGTATTTGGAACTCTAAATCAAACACCGTTTGTGCTAGCTCTTTGAATCTTGGCAAAATAAAGTAGTTTCAAGTTCTATCTCTATGGTTTGTTTTCTATTCATGTAGCTCAAAGCAGAGACTGGCAAAAATCATTTTCAATGAAATAACTTGCCCAGCTTCCAAAAACTACGAATCTCCTGAAATCTCAGCAAATGTTTTTTCTCCGAATCTTGATGATACTTTCAGGTAATGATCAGTACACCAATCCCACTTGGCTCAACAAATTTCCTTCGTCTAGGTTAAACCGTTCATTTGCAGTAACCGTTTTCATTTTGAGGTTTCACTTTGTTTTCTCCTATATGGATACATGTATTTGGAACACTAAATCAAACACGGTTTGTGCTAGCTCTTTGAAACTTGGCAAAATAAAGTAGTTCCAAGTTCTATCTCTATTGTTTCTTTGCTATTGAAGTAACCCAAAGCAGAGACTATCCAAATCACTTTCATTGAAAGGGCTTGCCCAGCTTCCAAAAAACTACGAATCTCCTGAAATCTCAGCAAATGTTTTTTCACCCAGTCTCGATGATACTATCAGGAAATGATCAGTACACAAATCCCACTTGGCTCACCAAATTTCGTTCTTCGAGGTGAAACCAATCGTTTGCAGTAACCGTTTGCATTGTGAGGTTTCACTCTGTTTTCTCCTATATGGATACATGTAGTTGAAACTCTAAATCAAACACGGTTTGTGCTAGCTCTTTGAAACTTGGCAAAATAAAGTAGTTCCAAGTTCTATCTCCATAGTTTGTTTGTTATTGATGTAGCCCAAAGCAGAGACTGACCAAAATCACTTACATTGAAAGGGCTTGCCCAGCTTCCAAAAAACTACGAATCTCCTGAAATGTCAGCAAATGTTTTTTCACCCAATCTTGATGATACTTTCCTGTAATAATCAGAACACCAATCTTATTTGGCTCACCAAATTTCGCTCTTCTAGGATAAACCGTTCGTTTGCAGTAACCGTTTTTATTTTGAGGTTTCACTCTTTTTTCTCCTATATGGATGCATGTTGTTGGAACTCTAAATCAAACACGGTTTGTGCTATTCTTGAAAACATAGCAAAATATAGTAGTTTCAAGTTCTATCTCTAAGGATTGTTTGCTATTGATGTAGCCCAAAGCAGAGACTTGCCCAAATCACTTTCATTAAAAGGGCTTGCCCATTTTCCAAAAAACTCCGAATTTTCTGAAATCTCAGCAAATGTTTTTTCACCCAATCTTGATGATACGTTCAGGTAATGATCAGTACATGAATCCCACTTGGCTCACCAAATTTCGTTCTTCTTGGTGAAGCCGTTCTTTTGCAGTAACCGTTTTCATTTTGAGGTTTCACTCTGTTTTCTCCTATATGGATACATGTAATTGGAACTCTAAATCAAAGACGGTTTGTGCAAGCTCTTTGAAACTTAGAAAAATGAAGTAGTTCCAAGTTCTATCTCTATGGTTTGTTTGCTATTGAAGTAGCCCAAAGGAGAGACTGGCCAAAATCACTTTCATTGAAAGGGCTTGCTAAGCTTCCAAAAACTACGAATCTCCTGAAATCGCAGCGAGTGTTTTTTCACCCAATCTTGACGATACGTTCAGGTAATGATCAGTACATGAATCCCACTTGGCTCACCAAATTTCGTTCTTCTAGGTGAAGCCGTTCATTTGCAGTAACCGTTTTCATTTTGAGGTTTCACTGTGTTTTCTCCTATATGGATACATGTAGTTGAAACTCTAAATGAAACACGGTTTGTGCTAGCTGTTTGAAACTTGGCAAAATAATGTAGTTTGAAGCTCTATCTCTATGGTTTGTTTGCTATTGATGTAGCCTAAAGCACAGACTGGCCAAAATCACTTTAATTGAAAGGGCTTGCACACCTTCCAAAAAACTACGAATCTCTTCAAATCTCATCAAATGTTTCTTCACCCAATCTTGATGATACTTTCAGGAAATTATCAGTACACCAATCCCACTTGGCTCACCAAACTTCGTTCTTCTAGGTTAAAACGTTCGTTTGCAGTTACCGTTTTTATTTTAAGGTTTCACTCTGTTTTCTCCTATATAGATACATGTAGTTGGAACTCTAAATCAAACACGGTTTGTGCTAACTGTTTGAAACTTGGCAAAATAAAGTAGTTCCAATTTCTATCTCTATGGTTTGTTTTCTGTTTTTGTAGATCAAAGCAGAAATTTGACAAAATCACTTTAATTTAAAGGGCTTGCCCAGCTTCCATAAAACTCCGAATCTCCTGAAATCTCAGCAAATATTTTTTCACCCAATCTTGATGATACTTTCAGGTAATGATCAGTACACCAATCCCACTTGGCTCACCAAATTTCGTTCTTTTAGGTAAAACCGTTTCTTTGCAGTAAAACATTTTCACTGTGAGGTTTCACTCTGTTTCTTTTATATGGATACATGTAGTTGGAAATCTAAATCAAACACGGTTTGTGCTAGCTCTTTGATACTTAGCAAAATAAAGTAGATTCAAGTTCTATCTCTATCGTTTGTTTGCTATTGATGTAGCCCAAAGCAGAGACTGGCCAAAATCACTTTCATTGAAAGGACTTGCCCAGCTTCCAAAAAAGTACGAATCTCCTGAAATCTCAGCAAAAGTTTTTTCACCCAATCTTGATGATACTTTCAGGTAATGAACAGTACACGAATCCCACTTGGCTCACCAAATTTCGTTCTTCCTGGTGAAACCGTTCGTTTGCAGTAACCGTTTTCATTGTGAGGTTTCACTCTGTTTTCTCCTATATGGATACATGTAGTTGGAACTCTAAATCGGTATGTGCTAGCTTTTTGAAACTTTGCAAAATAAAGAAGTTTCAAGTTCTGTCTCTATGGTTTGTTTGTTATTGATGTAGCCCAAAAGAAAGACTGGCCAAAATCACTTTCATTGAAAGGGCTTGCCCAGCTTCCAAAAAACTACGAATCTCCTGAAATCTCAGCAAATGTTTTTTCACCCAATCTTGATGATACTTTCAGGTAATGATTAGTACACCAATTTCACTTGACTCACCAATCTTCATTCTTCTAGGTAATTCCGTTCGTTTGCAGTAACCATTTTCATTTTGAGGTTTCACTCTGTTTTCTCCTAAATGGATACATGTAGTTGGAACTCTAAATCAAACACGGTTTTTGCTAGCTTTTAAAAACTTGGAAAAATAAACTAGTTCCAAGTTCGATCTATATCTATGGTTTGTTTGCTATTGAAGTAGCCCAAAGGAGAGACTGGCCGAAATCACTTTCATTGAAAGGGCTTGCCTAGCTTCCAAAAAAATACGAATCTCCTGAAATCTCAGCAAATGTTTTTTCACCCTATTTTGATGATACTTTCAGGTAATTATCAGTACACCAATCCCACTTGGCTCACCAAATTTCGTTCTTCTAGGTTAAACGGTTCGTTTGCAGTAACCATTTTTATTGTGAGGTTTCACTCTGTTTTCTCCTATAGGGATACATGTAGTTGGAACTCTAAATCAAACACGGTTTGTGGTAGCACTTTGAATCTTAGCAAAATAAAGTAGGTCCAAGTTTTATCTCTATGGTTTGTTTGCTATTGATGTAGCCCAAAGGAGAGACTGGCCAAAATCACTTTAATTGAAAGGGCTTGCCTAGCTTCCAAAAAAATACGAATCTCCTGAAATCTCAGCAAATGTTTTTTCACCCTATTTTGATGATACTTTCAGGTAATGAGCAGTAAACAAATCCCACTTGGCTCACCATATTTCGCTCTTCTAGGTGAAACCGTTCGTTTGCAGTAACCGTTTTCATTGTGAGGTTTCACTCTGTTTTCTCCTATATGGATACATGTAGTTGGAATTCTAAATCAAACACGGTTTGTGCTAGCTCTTTGAAACATGGCAAAATAAAGTAGTTCCAAGTTCTATCTTTATAGTTTGTTTGCTATTGATGTAGCCCAAAGCAGAGACTGGCCAAAATCGCTTTCATTGAAAGGGCTTGCCCAGCTTCCAAAAAAAGACGAATCTCCTGAAATGTCAGCAAATGCTTTTTCACCCAATCTTGATGATACTTTCAGGTAATGAGCAGTAAACAAATCCCACTTGGCTCACCATATTTCGCTCTTCTAGGTGAAACCGTTCGTTTGCAGTAACCGTTTTCATTTTGAGGTTTCACTCTGTTTTCTCCTATATGGATACATGTAGTTGGAACTCTAAATCAAACACGGTTTGTGCTAGCTGTTTGAAACATGGCAAAATAAAGTAGTTCCAAGTTCTATCTCTATGGTTTGTTTTCTATTTTTGTAGCTCAAAGCACAGACTTGAGAAAATCACTTTCATTGAAAGGGCTTGACCAACTTCCAAAAAACTACGAATCTCCTGAAATCTCAGCAAGTGTTTTTTCACCCAATCTTGATGATACTTTCAGGTAATGATGAGTACACGAATCCCACTTGGCTCACCAAATTTCGTTCTTCTAGGTGAAGCCGTTCGTTTGCAGTAACCGTTTTCATTTTGAGGTTTCACTCTGTTTTCTCCTATATGGATACATGTAATTGGAACTCTAAATCAAATACGGTTTGTGCTCGCTCTTTGAAACTTGGCAAAATAAAGTAGTTCCAAGTTCTATCTCTATGGTTTGTTTGCTATTGATGTAGCCCAAAGCAGAGACTTGCCAAAATCACTTTCATTGAAAGGGCTTGCCTACCTTCCAAAAAACTACGAGTCTCCTGAAATGTCAGCAAATGTTTTTTCACCCAATCTTGATGATACCTTCCGGTAATGATCAGTACACCAATCTCATTTGGGATCACCAAATTTCGCTCTTCTACGATAAACCGTTCGTTTGCAGTAACCGTTTTCATTTTGAGGTTTCACTCTTTTTTCTCCTATATGGATGCATGTTGTTGGAACTCTAAAACAAACACTGTTTGTGCTAGCTCTTTGAAACTTGGCAAAATAAAGTAGTTCCATGTTCTATCTCTATGGTTTGATTGCTATTGAATTTACCAAAAGCAGAGACTGTCCGAAATCACTCTCTTTGAAAGGGCTTGCCTAGCTTCCAAAAAACTACGAATCTCCTGAAATCTCAGCAAATGTTTTTTCACCCTATTTTGATGATACTTTCAGGTAATGATCAGGACACCAATCCCACTTGTCTCACCAAATTTCGTTCTTCTAGATTAAACGGTTCGTTTGGCAGTAACCGTTTTCATTGTGAGGTTTCACTCTGTTTTCTCTTATAATGATACATGTATTTGGAACTCTAAATCAAACACGGTTTGTGGTAGCACTTTTGAATCTTAGCAAAATAAAGTAGGTCCAAGTTTATCTCTATGGTTTGTTTGCTATTGATGTAGCCCAAAGCAGAAACTGGCCAAAATCACTTTCATTGAAAGGGCTTGCCCAGCTTCCAAAAAACTACGAATCTCCTGAAATCTCAGCAAATGTTTTTTCACCCAATCTTGAAGATACTTTCAGGTAATGATCAGTACAACAATCTAATTTGGCTCACTAAATTTCGCTCTTCTAGGTAAAATCGTTCGTTTGCAGTAACCGTTTTCATTTTGAGGTTTCTCTCTGTTTTCTCCTATATGGATAAATGTAGTTGGAACTCTAAATCAAAATGGTGTGTGATAGCTCTTTGAATCTTGGCAAAATAAAATAGTTCCAAGTTCTATCTCTATGGTTTTTTGTTATTGAAGTAGCCCAAAGCAGAGACTGGTCAAAAATCACTTTTATTGAAAGGGCTTGCCCAGCTTCCAAAAAGTACGAATCTCCGGAAATCTCAGCAAATGTTTTTTTCACCCAATCTTGATGATACTTTCAGGTAATGAACAGTACACGAATCCCACTTTGCTCACCTAATTTCGTTCTTTTTGTTGAAACCGTTCGTTTGCAGTAACCGTTTTCATTTTGAGGTTTCACTCTGTTTTATCCTATATGGATACATGTAGTTGGAACTCTAAATCGAACACGATTTGTGCTAGCTCTTTGAAAGTTGGCAAAATAAAGGAGTTTCAAGTTCAATCTCTATGGATTGTTTTCTATTGATGTAGCCCAAAGAACAAACTGGCCAAAATAACTTTTATTGAAAAGGCTTGATCAGCTTCCAAAAAACTACAAATCTCCTGAAATCTCAGCAAATGTTTCTTCACCCAATCTTGATGATACTTTCAGGTAATGATCAGTACACGAATCCCACTTGGCTCACCAAATTTCGTTCTTCTAGGGTAAAACGTTCGTTTGCAGTAACCGTTTTCATTTTGAGGTTTCACTGTGTTTTCTCCTATATAGATACATGTAATTGGAACTCTAAATCAAATACGGTTTGTGCTAGCTCTTTGAAACTTGGCAAAATAAAGTAGTTCCAAGTTCTATCTCTATGGTTTGTTTGTTATTGATGTAGACCAAAGCAGAGACTTGCCAAAATCACTTTCATTGAAAGGGCTTGCCTAGCTTCCAAAAAACTACGAGTCTCCTGAAATGTCAGCAAATGTTTTTTCACCCAATCTTGATGATTCTTTCCGGTAATGATCAGTACACCAATCTCATTTGGATCACCAAATTTCGCTCTTCTATGTACAACCGTTCGTTTGGAGTAATCGTTTATATTTTTGAGGTTTCACTTTGTTTTCTCCTAAATGGATACATGTAGTTGGAACTCTAAATCAAACAAGGTTTGATAGCTCTTTGAAACTTGGCAAAATAAAGTAGTTTCAAGTTCTATCTGTATAGTTTGTTTGCTATTGATGTAGCCCAAAGCAAAGACTGGCCAAAATCACTTTCGTTGAAAGGGCTTGCTGAGCTTCCAAAAAACTACGAATCTCCTGAAATGTCAGCAAATATTTTTTCACCCAATCTTGATGATACTTTCAGGTAATGATCAGAAGACCAGTCTTATTTGGCTCACCAAATTTCGCTCTTGTAGGATAAACCGTTCCTTTGCAGTAACCGTTTTCACTGTGAGGTTTCACTGTGTTTTCTCCTATATAAATACATGTAGTTGGAACTCTAAATCAAACACGGTTTGTGCTAGCTCTTTGAAACTTTGCAAAATAAAGTAGTTTCAAGTTCTGTCTCTATGGTTTGTTTGTTATTGATGTAGCCCAAAAAAAGACTTGCCAAAATCACTTTCGTTGAAAGGGCTTGCTGAGCTTCCAAAAAACTACGAATCTCCTGAAATGTCAGCAAATATTTTTTCACCAAATCTTGATGATACTTTTAGGTAATGATCAGAAGACCAGTCTTATTTGGCTCACCAAATTTCGCTCTTGTAGGATAAACCGTTCCTTTGCAGTAAGGGTTTTCACTGTGAGGTTATACTGTGTTTTCTCCTATATGGATACATGTAGTTGGAACTCAAAATCAAACACGGGTTTGTGCTAGCTCTTTGAAACATGGCAAAATAAAGTAGTTTCAAGTTCTGTCTCTATGGTTTGTTTGTTATTGATGTAGCCCAAAAAAAGACTGGCCAAAATCACTTTCATTGAAAGGGCTTGCCCAGCTTCCAAAAAACTACGAATCTCCTGAAATCTCAGCCAATGTTTTTTCACCCAATCTTGATGATACTTTCAGGTAATGATCAGAACACCAGTCTTAATTGGCTCACCAAATTTCGCTCTTCTAGGATAAACCGTTCGTTTGCAGTAACCGTTTTCATTTTGAGGTTTCACTCTTTTTTCTCCTATATGGATGCATGTTGTTGGAATTCTAAATCAAACACGATTTGTGCTAGCTCTTTGAAACTTGGCAAAATAAAGTAGTTCCACGTTTCTATCTCTATGGTTTGATTGCTATTGAATTAGCCCAATGCAGAGACTGGCCGAAATCACTTTCATTGAAAGGGCTTGCCTAGCTTCCAAAAAACTACGAATCTCATGAAATCTCAGCTAATGTTTTTTCACCCTATTTTGATGATACTTTCAGGTAATGATCAGTACACCAATCCCACTTGGCTCACCAAATTTCGTTCTTCTAGATTAAACCGTTTGTTTGCAGTAACCGTTTTCATTGTGAGGTATCACTCTGTTTTCTCCTATAGGGATACATGTATTTGGAACTCTAAATCAAAAACGGTTTGTGGTAGCACTTTGAATCTTAGCAAAATAAAGTAGGTCCAAGTTTTATCTCTATGGTTTGTTTGCTATTGATGTAGACCAAAGCAGAGACTGGCCAAAATCACTTTAATTGAAAGGGCTTGCCCAGCTTACAAAAAACTACGAATCTCCTGAAATCTCAGCAAATATTATTTCACCCAATCTTGAAGATACTTTCAGGTAATTATCAGTACACCAATCTAATTTGGCTCACTAAATTTCCCTCTTCTAGGTAAAATCGTTCGTTTGCAGTAACCGTTTTCATTTTGAGGTTTCACTCTGTTTTCTCCTATATGGATACATGTAGTTGGAACTCTAAATCAAAATGGTGTGTGATAGCTCTTTGAATCTTGGCAAAATAAAATAGTTCCAAGTTCTATCTCTATGGTTTGTTTGCTATTGAAGTAGCCCAAAGCAGAGACTGGTCAAAATCACTTTCATTGAAAGGGCTTGCCCAGCTTCCAAAAAAGTACGAATCTCCGGAAATCTCAGCAAATGTTTTTTCACTCAATCTTGATGATACTTTCAGGTAATGATCAGTACACCAATCCCACTTGGCTCATCAAATTTTGTTCTTCTAGGTAAAACCGTTCCTTTGCAGGAACTGTTTTCATTTTGAGGTTTCACTCTGTTTTTTCCTATATGGATACATGTAGTTGGAACTCTAAATCAAAAACGGTTTTTGCTAGCTCTTTGATACTTAGCAAAATAAAATAGTTTCAAGTCTATCTCTATGGTTTGTTTGCTATTGAAGTAGCCCAAATAAGAGAATGGCCAAAATCACTTTTATAGAAACGGCTTGCTCAGCTTCCAAAAACTATGAATCTCCTGAAACCTCAGCAAATGTTTTTTCACCCAATATTGATGATACTATCAGGTAATGATCAGTACACGAATCCCACTTGGCTCACCAAATTTCGTTCTTCTAGGTGAAACCGTTCTTTGCAGTAACCGTTTTCATTTTGAGGTTTCACTCTGTTTTCTCCTATATAGATACATGTATTTGGAACTCTCAATCAAACACGGTTTGTGCTAGCTCTTTGAAAGTTGGCAAAATAAAGGAGTTTCAAGTTCTATCTCTATGGATTGTTTGCTATTGAGGTAAGCCCAAAGCAGAGACTAGCCAAAATCACTTTATTTGAAAGCACTTGCTCAGCTTCCAAATAACTATGAAACTCCTAAAATGTCAGCAAATGTTTTTTCACCCAATCTTGATGATACTTTCAGGTAATGATCAGAAGACCAGTCTTATTTGGCTCACCAAATTTCGCTCTTGTAGGATAAACCGTTCCTTTGCAGTAACCGTTTTCATTTTGAGGTTTCACTCTGTTTTCTCCTATATGGATGCATGTTGTTGGAACTCTAAATCAAACACGGTTTGTGCTATTCTTGAAAACTTGGCAAAATATAGTAGATTCAAGTTCTATCTCTAAGGTTTGTTTGCTATTGATGTAGCCCAAAGCAGAGACTTGCCCAAATCACTTTCATTGAAAGGGCTTGCCGAGCTTCCCAAAAACTCCTAATCTCCTGAAATCTCAGCAAATGTTTTTTCACCCAATCTTGATGATACTTTCAGGTAATGATCAGTACATGAATCCCACTTGGCTCACCAAATTTCATTCTTCTAGGTGAAGCCGTTCGTTTGCAGTAACCGTTTTCATTTTGAGGTTTCACTGTGTTTTCTCCTATATGGATACATGTAGTTGAAACTCTAAATCAAACACGGTTTGTGCTAGCTCTTTGAAACTTGGCAAAATAAAGTAGTTTGAAGCTCTATCTCTATGGTTTGTTTGCTATTGATGTTGCCTAAAGCACAGACTGGCCAAAATCACTTTAATTGAAAGGGCTTGCCCTCCTTCCGAAAAACTACGAATCTCTTGAAATCTCAGCAAATGTTTCTTCACCCAATCTTGATGATACTTTCAGGAAATGATCGGTACACCAATCCCACTTGGCTCACCAAATTTCGTTCTTCTAGGTTAAAACGTTCCTTTTGTAGTAACCGTTTTTATTTTGAGGTTTCACTCTGTTTTCTCCTATATAGATACATGTAGTTGGAACTCTAAATCAACACGGTTTGTGCTAGCTGTTTGAAACTTGGCAAAATAAAGTATTTCCAATTTCTATCTCTATTGTTTGTTTTCTGTTTTTTTTAGGCCAAAGCAGAGATTTGACAAAATCATTTTAATTTAAAGGGCTTGCCCAGCTTCCAAAAAACTCCGAATCTCCTGAAATCTCAGCAAATATTTTTTCACCCAATCTTGATGATACTTTCAGGTAATGATAAGTACACAAATCCCACTTGGCTCACAAAATTTCGTTCTTTTAGGTAAAACCGTTTCTTTGAGGTAACCATTTTCACTGTGAGGTTTCACTCTGTTTTCTTTTATATGGATACATGTAGTTGGAACTCTAAATCAAACACGGTTTGTGCTAGCTCTTTGATACTTAGCAAAATAAAGTAGATTCAAGTTCTATCTCTATCTATTGTTTGCTATTGATGTAGCCCAAAGCAGAGACTGGCAAAAATCACTTTCATTGAAAGGACTTGCCCAGCTTCCAAAAAAGAACGAATATTCTGAAATCCTAGCAAATGTTTTTTCACCCAATCTTGATGATACTTTCAGGTAATGAACAGTACACGTTTCCACTTGGCTCACCAAATTTCGTTCTTCCTGGTGAAAACGTTCGTTAGCAGTAACCGTTTTCATTTTGAGGTTTCACTCTGTTTTCTCCTATATGGATACATGTAGTTGGAACTCTAAATCAAACACGGTTTTTGCTAGCTCTTTGAAACTTGGCAAAATAAAGTAGTTCCAAGTTCTATCTGTATGGTTTGTTTGCTATTGATGTAGCTCAAAGCAGAGACTGGCCAAAATCACTTACATTGAAAGGGCTTGCCCAGCTTCCAAAAAACTACGAATCTCCTGAAATGTCAGCAAATGTTTTTTCACCCAACCTTGATGATACTTTCCTGTAATAATCACTGCACCAATCTTATTTGGCTCACCAAATTTCGCTCTTCTAGGTGCAACCGTTCATTTGCAGTAACCGTTTTTATTTTGAGGTTTCACTCTGTTTTCTCCTATATGGACACATGTAGTTGGAACTAAATTAAACAAGGTTTGTGGTAGCTCTTAAAAACTTGGCAAAATAAAGTAGATTCAAGTTCTATCTCTATGGTTTGTTTGCTATTGATGTAGCCTAAAGCAGAGACTCGCCAAAATCACTTTCATTTAAAGGGCTTGCTTAGCTTCCAAAAAACTACGAATCTCCTGAAATCTCAGCAAATGTTTTTTCACCCAATCTTGATGATACTTTCAGGTAATGATCAGTACACGAATCCCACTTGGCTCACCAAATTTCGTTCTTCTAGGTGAAACCGTTCGTTGCAGTAACCGTTTTCATTTTTAGGTTTCACTCTATTTTCTCCTATATGGATACATGTAGTTGGAACTCTAAATCAAACACGGTTTTTGCTAGCTCTTGGAAACATTGAAAAATAAAGTAGTTCCAAGATCTGTCTCAATGGTTTGTTTGCTATTGATGTAGTCCAAAGCAGAGACTGGCCAAAATCACATTCATTGAAAGAGCTTGCACAGCTTCCAAAAAACTACGAATCTCCTGAAATCGCAGCAAATGTTTTTTCACCCAATCTTTATGATACTTTCAGGTAATGATCAGTACACCAATTCCACTTGACTCACCAATCTTCATTCTTCTAGGTAAATCCGTTCGTTTGCAGTAACCGTTTTCATTTTGAGGTTTCACTCTGTTTTCTCCTAAATGGATACATGTAGTTGGAACTCTAAATCAAACACGGTTTTTGCTACCTTTAAAAACTTGGCTAAATAAACTAGTTCCAAGTTTGATCTATCTCTATGGTTTGTTTGCTATTGAAGTAGCCCAAATGAGAGACTGGCCGAAATCTCTTTCATTGAAAGGGCTTGCCTAGCTTCCCAAAAAATACGAATCTCCTGAAATCTCAGCAAATGTTTTTTCACCCTATTTTGATGATACTTTCAGGTAATGATCAGTACACCAATCCCACTTGGCTCACCAAATTTCGTTCTTCTAGGTTAAACGGTTCGTTTGCAGTAACCGTTTTTATTGTGAGGTTTCACTCTGTTTTCTCCTATAGGGATACATGTAGTTGGAACTCTAAATCAAACACGGTTTGTGGTAGCACTTTCAAACTTGGCAAAATAAAGTAGTTCCAAGTTTTATCTCTATGGTTTGTTTGCTACTGAAGTAGCCCAAAGGAGAGACTAGCCAAAATCGCTTTCATTGAAAGGGCTTGCCCAGCTTCCAAAAAAAGACGAATCTCCTGAAATCTCAGCAAATGTTTTTTCTCCCAATCTTGATGATACTTTCAAGTAATGATCAGTACACGAATCCCACTTGGCTCACCAAATTTCGTTCTTCTAGGTGAAACCATTCGTTTGCAGTAACAGTTTTCATTGTGAGGTTTCATTCTGTTTTCTCCTAAACGGATACATGTAGTTGGAACTCTAAATTAAACACGGTTTGTGCTAGCTCGTTGAAAGTTGGCAAAATAAAGTAGTTCCAAGTTCTATCTCTATGGTTTGTTTTCTATTTTTGTAGCCCAAAGCAAAGAATTGACAAAATCACTTTCATTGAAAGGGCTTGACCAACTTCCAAAAAACTACGAATCTCCTGAAATCTCAGCAAGTGTTTTTTCACCCAATCTTGATGATACTTTCAGGTAATGATCAGTACACGAATCCCACTTGGCTCACCAAATTTTGTTCTTCTAGGTGAAGCCGTTCTTTTGCAGTAACCGTTTTCATTTTGGGGTTTCACTCTGTTTTCTCCTATATAGATACATGTAATTGGAACTCTAAATCAAAGACGGTTTGTGCTAGCTCTTTGAAACATAGGAAAATGAAGTAGTTCCAAGTTCTGTCTCTATGGTTTGTTTGCTATTGAAGTAGCCCAATGGAGAGACTGGCGAAAATCTCTTTCATTGAAAGGGCTTGCCCAGCTTTCAAAAAACTACAAATCTCCTGAAATGTCAGCAAATGTTTTTTCTCCCAATCTTGATGATATTTTCAGGTAATGATCAGTACACAAATCCCACTTAGCTCACCAAATTTCGTTCTTCTAGATGAAGCCGTTCGTTTCCAGTAACCGTTTTCATTTTGAGGTTTCACTCTGTTTTCTCCTATAGGGATACATGTAGTTGGAACTCTAAATCAAACACGGTTTGTGGTAGCACTTTGAAACTTGGCAAAATAAAGTAGTTCCAAGTTTTATCTCTATGGTTTGTTTGCTATTGATGTAGCCCAAAGCAGAGACTGGCCAAAATCACTTTCATTGAAAGGGCTTGCCCAGCTTCAAAAAAACTACGAATCTCCTGAAATCTCAGCAAATGTTTTTTCACCCAATCTTGAAGATACTTTCAGGTAATGATCAGTACACCAATCTTATTTGGCTCACTAAATTTCGCTCTTCTAGGTAAAATCGTTCGTTTGCAGTAAACGTTTTCATTTTGAGGTTTCTCTCTGTTTTCTCCTATATGGATACATGTAGTTGGAACTCTAAATCAAAACGGTGTGTGATAGCTCTTTGAAACTTGGCAAAATAAAATAGTTCCAAGTTCTATCTCTATGGTTTGTTTGCTATTGAAGTAGCTCAAAGTAGAGACTGGCGAAAATCACTTTCATTGAAAGGGCTTTCCCAGCTTCCAAAAAACTACGAATCTCCGGAAATCTCAGCAAATGTTTTTTCACTCAATCTTGATGATACTTTCAGGTAATGATCAGTACACAAATCCCACTTGGCTCACAAAATTTCGTTCTTCTAGGTAAAACCGTTTCTTTGCAGTAACCGTTTTCCTTTTGAGGTTTCACTCTGTTTTTTCCTAAATGGATACATGTATTTGGTACTTAAATCAAACACGGTTTGTGCTAGCTCTTTGATACTTAGCAAAATAAAGTAGTTTCAAGTTCTATCTCTATGGTTTGTTTGCTATTGAAGTAGCCCAAAGCAGAGACTGGCCAAAATCACTTTCATTGAAAGGGCTTGCCCAGCTTCCAAAAAAGTACGAATCTCCTGAAATCTCAGCAAATGTTTTTTCACCCAATCTTGATGAAACTTTCATGTAATGAACAGTACATGAATCCCACTTTGCTCACCAAATTTCGTTCTTTCTGTTGAAACCGTTCGTTTGCAGTAACCGTTTTCATTTTGAGGTTTCACTCTGTTTTCTCCTATATGGATACATGTAGTTGGAACTCTAAATCGAACACGATTTGTGCTAGCTCTTTGAAAGCTGGCAAAATAAAGGAGTTTCAAGTTCAATCTCTATGGATTTTTTTCTATTTATGTAGTCCAAAGAACAAACTGGCCAAAATAACTTTTATTGAAAGGGCTTGCCCAGCTTCCAAAAAACTACGAATCTCCTGAAATCTCAGCAAATGTCTTTTTCACCCAATCTTGATGATACTTTCAGGTAATGATCAGTACACGAATCCCACTTGGCTCACCAAATTTTGTTTTCTAGGTTAAAACGTTCGTTTGCAGTAACCGTTTTTATTTTGAGGTTTCACTCTGTTTTCTCCTATATAGATACATGTAGTTGGAACTCGAAATCAAACACGGTTTGTGCTAGCTCTTTGAAACTTGGCAAAATAAAGTAGTTCCAAGTTCTATCTTTATGGTATGTTTTCTATATTTCTAGCCCAAAGCAGAGACTTGACAAAATCACTTTAATTGAAAGGGCTTGCCCAGCTTCCAAAAAACTACGAATCTCCTGAAATCTCAGCAAGTGTTTTTTCACCCAATCTTGATGATACGTTCAGGTAATGATCAGTACACGAATCCCACTTGGCTCACCAAATTTCGTTCTTCTAGGTGAAGCTGTTCTTTTCCAGTAACCGTTTTTATTTTGAGGTTTCATTCTGTTTTCTCCTATATGGATACATGTAATTGGAACTCTAAATCAAAGACGGTTTGTGCTAGCTCTTTGAAACTTAGGAAAATGAAGTAGTTCCAAGTTCTAACTCTATGGTTTGTTTGCTATTGAAGTAGCCCAAAGGAGAGACTGGCGAAAATCACTTTCATTGAAAGGGCTTCCCCAGCTTCCAAAAAACTATGAATCTCCTGAAATCTGAGCAAATGTTTTTTCACTCAATCTTGATGATACTTTCAGGTAATGATTAGTTCACCAATCCCACTTGGCTCACCAAATTTCGTTCTTCTAGGTAAAACCGTTCCTTTGCAGTAACCGTTTTCATTTTGAGGTTTCACTCTGTTTTCTCCTAAATGGATACATGTATTTGGAACTCTAAATCAAAAACGGTTTGTGCTAGCTCTTTGATACTTAGCAAAATAAAGTAGTTTCAAGTTCTATCTCTATGGTTTGTTTGCTATTGAAGTAGCCCAAATAAGAGAATGGCCAAAATCTCTTTTATTGAAACGGCTTGCTCAGCTTCCAAAAAACTACGAATCTCCTGAAATCTCAGCAAATGTTTTTTCACCCAATATTGATGATACTTTCAGGTAATGATCAGTACACGAATCCCACTTGGCTCACCAAATTTCGTTCTTCTAGGTGAAACCGTTTTTTGCAGTAACCGTTTTCATTTTGAGGTTTCACTCTGTTTTCTCCTATATGGATACATGTATTTAAGACTCTCAATCAAACACGGTTTGTGCTAGCTGTTTGAAAGTTGGCAAAATAAAGGAGTTTCAAGTTCTATCTTTTTTGATTGTTTGCTATTGATGTAGCCCAAAGCAGAAACTAGCCAAAATCATTTTATTTGAAAGCACTTGCTCAGCTTCCAAAGGACTACGAAACTCCTAAAATGTCAGCAAATGTTTTTTCACCCAATCTTGATGATACTTTCGGGTAATGATCAGAAGACCAGTCTTATTTGGCTCACCAAATTTCGCTCTTGTAGGATAAACCGTTCCTTTGCAGTAACCGTTTTCATTTTGAGGTTTCACTCTGTTTTCTCCTATATGGATGCATGTTGTTGGAACTCTAAATCAAACTCGGTTTGTGCTATTCTTGAAAACTTGGCAAAATATAGTAGATTCAAGTTCTATCTCTAAGGTTTGTTTGCTATTGATGTAGCCCAAAGCAGAGAATTGCCCAAATTACTTTCATTGAAAGGGCTTGCCCAGCTTCCAAAAAACTCCGAATCTCCTGAAATCTCAGCAAATGTTTTTTCACCCAATCTTGATGATACTTTCAGGTAATGATCAGTACATGAATCCCACTTGGCTCACCAAATTTCGTTCTTCTAGGTGAAGCCGTTCGTTTGCAGTAACCGTTTTCATTTTGAGGTTTCACTGTGTTTTCTCCTATATAGATACTTGTAGTTGGAACTCTAAATCAAACACGATTTCTGCTAGCTGTTTGAAACTTGGCAAAATAAAGTAGTTCCAATTTCTATCTCTATGGTTTGTTTTCTGTTTTTGTAGCCCAAAGCAGAGACTTGACAAAATCACTTTAATTTAAAGGGCTTGCCCAGCATCCAAAGAACTCTGAATCTCCTGACATCTCAGCAAATATTTTTTCACCCAATCTTGAAGATACTTTCAGGTAATGATCAGTACACGAATCCCACTTAGCTCACCAAATTTCGTTCTTCCTGGTGAAACCGTTCGTTTGCAGTAACCATTTTCATTTTGAGGTTTCACTCTGTTTTCTCCTATATGGATACATGTAGTTGGAACTCTAAATCAAACACGGTTTGTGCTAGCTCTTTGAAACTTGGCAAAATAAAGTAGTTCCAACTTTTATCTCTATGGTTTGTTTGCTATTGATGTAGCTCAAAGCAGAGAATGGCCAAAATCACTTACATTGAAAGGGCTTGCCCAGCTTCCAAAAAACTACGAATCTCCTGAAATGTCAGCAAATGTTTTTTCACCCAACCTTGATGATACATTCCTGTTATAATCAGTGCACCAATCTTATTTGGCTCACCAAATTTCGCTCTTCTATGTGCAACCGTTCCTTTGCAGTAACCGTTTTCATTTTGAGGTTTCACTCTGTTTTCTCCTATATGGACACATGTAGTTGGAAGTAAATTAAACAAGGTTTGCGGTAGCTCTTAAAAACTTGGCAAAATAAAGTAGATTCAAGTTCTATCTCTATGGTTTGTTTGCTATTGATGTAGCCCAAAGCAGAGACTGGCCAAAATCACTTTCATTTAAAGGGCTTGCTCAGCTTCCAAAAAACTACGAATCTCCTGAAATCTCAGCCAATGTTTTTACACCCAATCTTGATGATACTTTCAGGTAATGATCAGTACACGAATCCCACTTGGCTCACCAAATTTCGTTCTTCTAGGTGAAGCCTTTCGTTTGCAGTAACCCTTTTCATTTTGAGGTTTCACTCTGTTTTCTCCTATATGGATACATATAATTGGAACTCTAAATCAAATACGGTTTGTGCTAGCTCTTTGAAACTTGGCAAAATAAAGTAGTTCCAAATTCTATCTCTATGGTTTGTTTGCTATTGATGTAGCCAAAGCAGACACTTGCCAAAATCACTTTCATTGAAAGGGCTTGCCTAGCTTCCAAAAAACTACGAGTCTCCTGAAATGTCAGCAAATGTTTTTTCACCCAATCTTGATGATACTTTCCGGTAATGATCAGTACACCAATCTCATTTGGCTCACCAAATTTCGCTCTTCTAGGTACAACCGTTTGTTTGGAGTAATCGTTTTTATTTTGAGGTTTCACTCTGTTTTCTTTTATATGGATACATGAAGTTGGAACACTAAATCAAACATGGTTTGTGGTAGCTCTTTGAAACTTGGCAAAATAAAGTAGTTTCAACTTCTATCTGTATAGTTTGTTTGCTATTGATGTAGCCCAAAGCAGAGACTGGCCAAAATCACTTTCGATGAAAGGGCTTGCTCAGTTTCCAAAAAACTACGAATCTCCTGAAATGTCAGCAAAAGTTTTTTCACCCAATCTTGATGATACTTTCAGGTAATGATCAGAACCAGTCTTATTTGGCTCACCAAATTTCGCTCTTGTAGGATAAACCGTTCATTTGCAGTAACCGTTTTCACTGTGCGGTTTCACTCTGTTTTCTCCTATATGGATACATGTAGTTGGAATTCTAAATCAAACACGGTTTGTGCTAGCTCTTTGAAACTTTGCAAAATAAAGTAGTTTCAAGTTCTGTCTCTATGGTTTGTTTGTTATTGATGTAGCCCAAAAAAAGACTGGCCAAAATCACTTTCATTGAAAGGGCTTGCCCAGCTTCCAAAAAACTACGAATCTCCTGAAATCTCAGCAAATGTTTTTGAACCCAATCTTGATGATACTTTCAGGTAATGATCAGAACACCAATCTTATTTGGCTCACCATATTTCGCTCTTCTAGGATAAACCGTTCGTTTGCAGTAACATTTTCATTTTGAGGTTTCACTCTTTTTTCTCCCATATGGATGCATGTTGTTGGAACTCTAAATCAAACACGGTTTGTGCTAGCATCTTTGAAACATGCAAAATAAAGAGGTTCCACGTTCTATCTCTATGGTTTGATTGCTATTGAATTAGCCCAAATGCAGAGACTGGCCGAAATCACTTTCATTGAAAGGGCTTGCCTAGCTTACAAAAAACTACGAATCTTCTGAAATCTCAGCAAATGTTTTTTCACCCTATTTTGATGATACTTTCAGGTAATGATCAGTACACCAATCCCACTTGGTTCACCAAATTTTGTTTTTCTAGATTAAACGGTTCGTTTGCAGTAACCGTTTTCATTGTGAGTTTTCACTCTGTTTTCTCCTATATTTATACAGTAGTTGGAAATCTAAATCAAACACGGTATGTGCTAGCTCTTTGAAAATTGGAAAAATAAAGTAGTTCAGTGTTCTATCTCTATGGTTTGTTTGCTATTGATGTATCTAAAAGCAGAGACTCGCCAAAATCACTTTCATTTAAAGGACTTGCCCAGATTTTCAAAAAACTACGAATGTCCTGAAATCTCAGCAAATGTTTTTTCACCAAATATTGATGATATTTTCAGGTAATGATCAGGAACCAATCCCACTTGGTTCACCGAATTTCGTTCTTCTAGGTTAAACCGTTCGTTTGCAGTAACCGTTTTCATTGTGAGGTTTCACTCTGTTTTCTCCTATATGTATACATGTATTTGGAACTCTAAATCAAACACGGTTTGTGCTAGCTCTTTGAAAGTTGGCAAAATAAAGTAGTTCCAAGTTCCATCTCTATGGTTTGTTTGCTATTGATGTAGCCAAAAGCAGAGACTGGCCAAAATCACTTTAATTGAAAGGGCTTGCCCAGCTTCAAAAAAACTACGAATCTCCTGAAATCTTAGCAAATGTTTTTTCACCCAATCTTGATGATACTTTCAGGAAATGATCAGGACACCAATCCCACTTGGCTCACCAAATTTCGTTCTTCTAGGTGAAACCGTTCGTTTACAGTAACCGTTTCCATTTTGAGTTTTCACTCTGTTTTCTCCTATATGGATACATGTAGTTGGAACTCTAAATCAAACACGGTTTGTGCTAGCTCTTTGAAACTTGGCAAAATAAAGTAGTTCCAAGTTCTATCTCTATGCTTTGTTTGCTATTGATGTAGTCCAAAGCAGAGACTGGCCAAAATCACTTTCATTGAAAGGGCTTGCCCAGCTTTCAAAAAACGATGAATCTCCTTAAATCTCAGCAAATGTTTTTTCACCCAATCTTGATGATACTTTCAGGTAATGATCAGTACACCATTCTCACTTGGCTCGCCAAATTTCATTTTTCTAGGTGAAACCGTACGTTTGCAGTAACCGTTTTCATTTTGAGGTTTCACTCTGTTTTCTCCTATATGGATACATGTAGTTGGAACTCTAAATTAAACACGGTTTGTGGTAGCTCTTTGAAACTTGGCAAAAAAGTAGTTCAAAGATTTATCTCTATGGTTTGTTTGCTATTGATGTTGCCCAAAGCAGAGACTGGCCAAAATCACTTTCATTGAAAGAGCTTTCCTGCTTCAAAAAAACTACAAATCTCATGAAATGTCAGCAAATGTTTTCTCACCCAATCTTGATGATACTTTCAAGTAATGAGAAGTACACCAATCTCACTTGGCTCACCAAATTTGGTTCTTCTAGGTTAAACCGTTCGTTTGCAGTAACCGTTTTCATTTTGAGGTTTCACTCTGTTTTCTCCTATATGGATACATGTAGTTGAAAATCTAAATCTAAATCATGTATACATGTAGGTGGAACTCTAAATCAAACACGGTTTGTGCTAGCTCTTTTAAACTTGGCAAAATAAAGTAGGTCAGGGTTCTATCTCTATGGTTTGTTTTCTATTGATGTAGCCCAAACAGAGACTGGCCAGAATCACTTTCATTGAAAGGACTTGCTTAGCTTCCAAAAAACTACGAATCTCTGAAATCTCAGCAAATGAATTTTCACCCAATCTTGATGATACTTTCAGGTAATGATCAAGACAACAATCCCACTTGGCTCACCAAATTTCCTTCTTCTTTGTGAAACCGTTCGTTTGCAGTAACCGTTTTCATTTTGAGGTATCACTCTGTTTTCTCCTATATGGATACATGTAGTTGGAACTCAAAATCAAACACGGTTTGTGCTAGGTGTTTGAACCTTGGCAAATTAAAGTAGTTCCAAGTTCTATCTCTATGGTTTCCTTGCTATTGAAGTAGCCCAAAGAAGAGACTGTCGAAATTCACTTCCATTGAACGGGCTTGCCCAGCTTCCAAAAACTACGAATCTCCTGAAATGTCAGAAAATGTTTTTTCACCCAATCTTGATGATACTTTCAGGTAATGATCAGTACACCAGTCCCACTTGACTCACCAAATTTCGTTCTTCTAGGTGAAACCGTTTGTTTGAAGTTACCGTTTTCATTGTGAGGTTTCACTCTGTTTTCTCCTATATGGATACATGTAGTTGGAACTCTACATCAAACACGGTTTGTGCTAGCTCTTGAAACTTGGCAAAATAAAGTATTTTCAGGTTCTATCTCTATGGTGTGTTTACTATTGATGTAGCCCAAAGCAGAGACTGGCCAAAATCACTTTCATTGAGAGGGCTTGCCCAGCTTCCAAAAAACTACGAATCTCCTGAAATCCCAGCAAATGTTTATTCACAGAATCTTGATTATACTTTCAGGTAATGATCAGGACACCAATTCCACTTGGCTCACCAAATTTTGTTCTTCTAGGTTAAATCGTTCGTTTGCAGTAACTGCTTTCATTGTGAGGTTACAATCTGTTTTTATCTATATGGATACATGTAGTTGGAACTCTAAATCAAACACGGTTTGTGCTTGCTCTTTGAAACTTGGCAAAATAAAGTAATTTCAAGTTCTATCTATATGTTTTTTTTTACTATTGATGTAGCCCAAAGCAGAGACTAGCCAAAATAACTTTCATTGAAAGGGCTTGCCCAGCTTCCAAAAAACTACGAATCTTTTGAAATGTCAGCAAAAGTTTTTTCACTCAATCTTGATGATACTTTCAGGTAATGATTGGTACACCAATTTTATTTGGCTCACCAAAATTCGCTCTTCTAGGTTAAACCGTTCGTTTGCAGTAACTGTTTTCATTTTGAGGTATCACTCTGTTTTCTCCTATATGTATACATGTAGTTGGAACTCTAAATCAAACACGGTTTTGTGCTAGCTCTTTGAAACTTGGCATACTAAAGTAATTCCAAGCTCTATATCTATGGATTCTTTGCTATTGAAGTAGCCCAAAGGAGAGAAATGGCAAAAGCAGTTTCATTCAAAGGGCTTGCCCAGCTTCCAAAAAACTACGAATTTCCTGAAATTTCAGCAAATGTTTTTTCACCCAATCTTGATGATAGTTTCAGGTAATGATCAGTACACCAATCTCACATGGCTCACCAAATTTCGTTTTTCTAGGTGAAACTGTTCCTTTGCAGTAACCGTTTTCATTGTGAGGTTTCACTCTGTTTTCTCCTATATGTATACATGTAGTTGGAACTCTAAATCAAACCCGGTTTGTGCTACCTCTTTGAAACTTGGCAAAATAAAATAGTTCCAAGTTCTATCTCTATGGTTTGTGTGCTATTGAAGTAGCCCAAATAGAGACTGGCCAAAATCACTTTAATTGAAAGGGCTTGCCCAGCTTGGGAAAAAATACGAATCTCCTGAAATGTCAGCAAATGTTTTTTCACCCAATCTTGATGATACTTAATCCCACTTGGCTCACCAAATTTCGTTCTTCTAGGTTAAACTGTTCGTTTGAAATAACCGTTTTTATTTTGAGGCTTCACTCTGTTTTCTCCTATATGGATACATGTAGTTGGAACTCTAAATCAACCACGGTTTGTGCTAGCTATTTGAAACTTGGCAAAATAAAGTAGTTCCAAGTTCTATCTGAATGGTTAGTTTGCTATTGAAGTAGTCCACAGCAGAAACTGGCAAAAATCACTTTCATTGAAAGGGCTTGCCCAGCTTCCAATAAACTACGAATCTCCTGAAATGTCAGCAAATGTTTTTTCAACTAATCTTGATGATACTTAATCTCACTTGGCTCACCAAATTTCGTTCTTCAAGGTGAAACCGTTCGTTTGCAGTAACCGTTTTCACTGTGACGTTTCACTCTGTTTTCTCCAGATGGATACATGTAGTTGGAACTCTAAATCAAACAAGGTTTGTGCTAGCTCTTTTGAACTTGGCAAAATAAAGTAGTTTCAAGTTCTATCTTTATGGTTTGTTGCTATTGATGTAGCTCAAAGCAGAGACTGGCCACAAACACTTTCATTGAAAGGGCTTTCCCAGCGTCCAAAAAACTAGGAAACTTGTAAAATCTCAGCAAATGTTTCTTAACCCAATCTTGATGATACTTTCAGTTAATGATCAGTACACCAATCCAACTTGGCTCACCAAATTTCGTTCTTCTAGGTGAAACCGTTCGTTTGCAGTAACCGTTTTCACTGTGAGGTTTCACTCTGTTTTCTCCTATATGGATCCATGTAGTTGGAACTCTAAATCAAACACGGTTTGTGCTAGCTCTTTGAAACTTGGCAAAATAAAGTAGTTTCAAGTTCTATCTGTAAGGTTTCTTGCTATTGATGTAGCTAAAAGCAGAGACTTGCCACAATCACTTTCATTGATAGGGCTTGCCCAACATCCAAAAAACTAGGAAACCTGTAAAATCTCAGCAAATGTTTCTTAAACCAATCTTGATGATACTTTCAGGTAATGATCAGTACACGAATCCCACTTGGTTCACCAAATTTGGTTCTTCTAGGTTAAACAGTTCGTTTGAATTAACGGTTTTTATTTTGAGGTTTCACTCTGTTTTCTCCTATATGGATACATGTAGTTGTAACACAAAATCAAACACGGATTGTGCTAGCTCTTTGAAACTTGGCAAAATAAAATAGTTCCAAGTTCTATCTCTATGGTTTGTTTGGTATTGATGTAGCCCAAAGCAGAGACTGGCCAAAATCACTTTCATTGAAAGGGCTTGCCCAGCTTCCAAAAAACTAAGTATCTCCTGAAATGTCAGCAAAAGTTTTTTCACCCAATCTTGACGATACTTTCAGGTAATGATCAGTTCACCAATCCCACTTCGCTCACCAAATTTCGTTCTTCTAGGTGAAACCGTTCGTTTGCAATAACCGTTTTCATTGTGAGGTTTTACTCTGTTTTTTCCTATATGGATACATGTAGTTGGAACTCTACATCAAACACGGTTTGTGCTAGCTCTTTGAAACTTGGCAAAATAAAGTATTTTCAGGTTCTGTCTCTATGGTTTGTTTACTATTGATGTAGCCCAAAGTAGAGACTGGCCAAAATCACTTTTATTGAGAGGGCTTGCCCAGCTTCCAAAAAACTGCGAATTTCCTGAAATCCCAGTAAATGTTTATTCACAGAATCTTGATGATACTTTCAGGTAATTATCAGGACACCAATCCCACTTTGCTCACGAAATTTCGTTCTTCTAGGTTAAATCGTTTGTTTGCAGTAACTGTTTTCATTGTGAGGTTTCACTCTGTTTTTTTCTATATGGATACATGTAGTAGAAACTGTAAATCAAACACGGTTTGTGCTAGCTCTTTGAAACTTGGCAAAATAACGTAATTTCAAAATCTATCTCTATGGTTTTTTTGCTATTGATGTAGCCCAAAGCAGAGACTGCCCAAAATCACTTTCATTGAAAGGGCTTGGCCAGCTTCCAAAAAACTATGAATCTCCTGAAATGTAAGCAAAAGTTATTTTACCCAATCTTCATGATACCTTCAGGTAATGATCACTACACCAATTTTATTTGGCTCACCAAAATTCGCTCTTCTATGTTAAACCGTTCGTTTCCAGGAACTGTTTTCATTTTGAGGTATCACTCTGTTTTCTCCTATATGTATACATGTAGTTGGAACTCTAAATCAAACACGGTTTGTGCTAGCTCTTTAAAACTTGGCAGACTAAAGTACTTCCAAGCTCTATATCTATTGTTTCTTTGCTATTGAAGTAGCCCAAAGGAGAGACTGGCAAAAGCAGTTTCATTCAAAGGGCTTGCCCAGCTTCCAAAAATCTACGAATTTCCTGAAATCTCAGCAAATGTTTTTTCACCCAATCTTGATGATACTTTCAGGTAATGATCAGTACACCAATCTCACTTGGCTCACCAAATTTCGTTTTTTTAGGTGAAACTGTTCCTTTGCAGTAACCGTTTTCATTGTGAGGTTTCACTCTGTTTTCTCCTATATGTATACATGTAGTTGGAACTCTAAATCAAACCCGGTTTGTGCTACCTCTTTGAAACTTGGAAAAATAAAATAGTTCCAAGTTCTATCTCTATGGTTTGTGTGCTATTGAAGTAGCCCAAATAGAGACTGGCCAAAATCACTTTAATTGAAAGGGCTTGCCCAGCTTGGGAAAAAATACGAATCTCCTGAAATGTCAGCAAATGTTTTTTCACCCAATCTTGATGATACATAATCCCACTTGGCTCACCAAATTTCGTTCTTCTAGGTTAAACTGTTCGTTTGAAATAACCGTTTTTATTTTGAGGCTTCACTCTGTTTTCTCCTATATGGATACATGTAGTTGGAACTCTAAATCAAACACGGTTTGTGCTTGCTCTTTGAAACTTGGCAAAATAAAGTAATTTCAAGTTCTATCTATATGGTTTTTTTTACTATTGATGTAGCCCAAAGCAGAGACTAGCCTATATCACTTTCATTGAAAGGGCTTGCCCAGCTTCCAAAAAACTACGAATCTCCTGAAATGTCAGCAAAAGTTTTTTCACTCAATCTTGATGATACATTCAGGTAATGATCAGTACACCAATTTTATTTGGCTCACCAAAATTCGCTCTTCTAGGTTAAACCGTTCGTTTGCAGTAACTGTTTTCATTTTGAGGTATCACTCTGTTTTCTCCTATATGTATACATGTAGTTGGAACTCTAAATCAAACATGGTTTGTGCTAGCTCTTTGAAACTTGGCAGACTAAAGTAGTTCCAAGCTCTATATCTATGCTTTCTTTGCTATTGAAGTAGCCCAAAGGAGAGAAATGGCAAAAGCAGTTTATTCAAAGGGCTTGTCCAGCTTCCAAAAATCTACGAATTTCCTGAAATCTCAGCAAATGTTTTTTCACCCAATCTTGATGATACTTTCAGGTAATGATCAGTACACCAATTTTATTTGGCTCACCAAATTTCGTTCTTCTAGGTTAAACTTTTCGTTTGAAGTAACTGTTTTTATTTTGAGGCTTCACTCTTCTTTTCTCCTATATGGATACATGTAGTTGGAACTCTAAATCAAACCCGGTTTGTGCTAGCTATTTGAAACTTCGCACAATAAAGTAGTTCCAAGTTCTATCTGCATGGTTACTTTGGTATTGAAGTAGTCCACAGCAGAAACTGGCGAAAATCACTTTCATTGAAAGGGCTTGCCCAGCTTCCAATAAACTACGAATCTCCTGAAATGTCAGCAAATGTTTTTTCACCTAATCTTGATGATACTTAATCTCACTTGGCTCACCAAATTTCGTTCTTCAAGGTGAAACCGTTCGTTTGCAGTAACCGTTTTCACTGTGACGTTTCACTCTGTTTCCTCCAGATGGATACATGTAGTTGGAACTCTATTTCAAACATGGTGTGTGCTAGCTCTTTGAAACTAGGCAAAATAAAGTAGTTTCAAGTTCTATCTTTATGGTTTGTTGCTATTGATGTAGCTCAAAGCAGAGACTGGCCACAAACACTTTCATTGAAAGGGCTTGCCCAGCGTCCAAAAAACTAGGAAACTTGTAAAATCTCAGCAAATGATTCTTAACCCAATCTTGATGATACTTTCAGGTAATGATCAGTACACCCATCCGACATGTCTCACCAAATTTCGTTCTTCTAGGTGAAACCGTTCGTTTGCAGTAACCATTTTCACTGTGAGGTTTCACTCTGTTTTTTCCTATATGGATCCATGTAGTTGGAACTCTAAATCAAACATGGTTTGTGCTAGCTCTTTGAAACTTGGCAAAATAAAGTAGTTTCAATTTTTATCTGTAAGGTTTCTTGCTATTGATGTAGCTCAAAGCAGAGACTGGCCATAATCACTTTCAATGAAAGGGCTTGCCCAACATCCAAAAAACTAGGAAACCTGTAAAATCTTAGCAAATGTTTCTTAACCCAATCTTGATGATACTTTCAGGTAATGATCAGTACACGAATCCCACTTGGTTCACCAAATTTGGTTCTTCTAGGTTAAACTGTTCGTTTGCATTAACGGTTTTTATTTTGAGGTTTCACTCTGTTTTCTCCTATATGGATACATGTAGTTGGAACACAAAATCAAACACGGATTGTGCTAGCTCTTTGAAACTTGGCAAAATAAAATAGTTCCAAGTTCTATCTCTATGGTTTGTTTGCTATGGATGTAGCCCAAAGCAGGGACTTGCCAAAATCACTTTTATTTAAAGGGCTTGCCCTGCTTCCAAATAACTACGAATCTCCTGAAATCTCAGCAAATGTTTTTTCACCCAATCTTGATGATACTTTCAGGTAATGATCAGTATGCGAATCCCACTTGGCTCAAAAAATTTCGTTCTTCTAGGTTAAACCGTTCGTTTGCAGTAACCATTTTCATTTTAAGGTTTCACTCTGTTTTCTCCTCTATGGATACATGTAGTTGGAACACTAAATCAAACACGGTTTGTGCTAGCTCTTTGAAACATGGCAAAATAAAAAATTTTCAGGTTCTATCTCTATGGTTTGTTTACTATTGATGTAGCCCAAAGCAGAGACTGTCCAAAATCACTTTCATTGAAAGGGCTTGCCCAGCTTCCAAAATACTACGAATCTCCTGAAATGTCAGCAAATGTTTTTTCACCCAATATTGATGATACTTTCCGGAAATGATCAGTACACCAATCCCACATGGCTCAGCAAATTTCATTTTTCTACGTGAAACCGTTCGTTTGCAGTAACCGTTTTCATTTTGAGGATTCACTCTGTTTTCTCCTATATGGATACATGTAGTTGGAACTCTAAATCAAACACGGTTTGTGCTAGCTCTTTGAAACTTGGCAGACTAAAGAAGTTCCAAGTTCTATATCTATGGTTTCTTTGCTATTGAAGTACCCCAAAGGAGAGACTGGCAAAAGCACTTTCATTGAAAAGGCTTGCCCAGCTTCCAAAAAAACTACGAATCTCCTGACATCTCGGCAAATGTTTTTTCACCCAATCTTGATGATACTTTCAGGTAATGATCAGTTCACCATTCCCACTTGGCTCACCAAATTCCGTTCTTCTAGGTGAAACCGTTCGTTTGCAGTAATCGTTTTCATTTTTAGGTTTCACTCTGTTTTCTCCTATATGGATACATGTATTTGGAACTCTAAATCAAACCCGGTTTGTGCTACCTTTTTGAAACTTGGCAAAATAAAGCAGTTCCAAGTTCTATCTCTATGGTTTCTTTCCTATTGATGTAGCCCAAATAGAGACTGGCCAAAATCACTTTAATTGAAAGGGCTTGCCCAGCTTCCAAAAAACTACGAATCTCCTGAAATTTCAGCAAATGTTTTCTCACCCAATCTTGATGACACTTAATCCCACTTTGCTCACCAAATTTCGTTCTTTAAGGTGAAACCGTTCGTTTGCCGTAACTGTTTTCACTGTGACGTTTCACTCTGTTTTCTCCAGATGGATACATATAGTTGGAACTCTAAATCAAACACGGTTTGTGCTAGCTCTTTGAAACTTGGCAAAATAAAGTAGTTTCAAATTCTATCTCTACGGTTTGTTGCTATTGATGTAGCTCAAAGCAGAGACTGGCCACAAACACTTTCATTGAAAGGGCTTGCCGAGCTTCCAAAAAACTACGAATCTCCTGAAATCTCAGCAAATGTTTTTTCACCCAATGTTGATGATACTTTCAGGTAATGATCACTGCACGAATCCCACTTGGCTCACCAAATTTCGTTCTTCTACGTGAAACCGTTCGTTTGCAGTAACCGTTTTCCTTTTGAGTTTTCACTCTGTTTTCTCCTATATGGATACATGTTTTTGGAACTCTAAATCAAACACAGTGTGTTCTAGCTCCTTGAAACTTGGCAAAATAAAGCTGTTCCAAGTTCTATCTCTATGGTTTTTTTGCTATTGATGTAGCCCAAAGCAGAGACTAGAGAAAATCACTTTCATTGAAAGGTCTTGCCAGCTTCCAAAAAACGACGAATCTCCTGAAATCTCAGCAAATGTTTTTTTCACCCAATCTGATTATACTTTCAGGTAATGATCAGTACACCAATCCCACTTTGCTCACCAAATTTCGTTCTTCTAGGTGAAACCGTTGGTTTGCAGTAACCGTTTTCATTTTGAGGTTTCACTCTGTTTTCTCCTAAATGGATATATGTATTTGGAAATCTAAATCAAACACGATTTGTGCTGCCTCTTTGAAACGTGGCAAAATAAAGTAGTTCAGTGTTTTATATCTATGATTTTTTTGCTATTGATGTAGGCCAAAGCAGAGACTGGCCAAAATCACTTTCATTGAAAGGGCTTGCCCAGCTTCCAAAAAACTATGAATCTCTGAAATCTCAGCAAATGTTTTTCACCCAGTCTTGATGATACTCTCAGGTAATGATCAAGACACCAATCCCACTTGGCTCACCACATTTCCTTCTTCTAGATGAAACAGTTCGTTTGCAGTAACCGTTTTCATTGTGAGCTTTCAGTCTGTTTTTTCCTATATGGATACATGTAGTTGGATCTCTAAATCAAACACGGTTTGTGCTAGCTCTTTGAAACTTGGCAAAATAAAGTAGTTTCAAGTTCTATCTCTATGGTTTCTTTGCTATGGATGTAGCCCAAAGCAGAGACTGGCCAAAATCACTTTCCTTAAAAGGGCTTGCCCTGCTTCCACAAAACTATGAATCTCCTGAAATCTCAGCAAATGTTTTTACACCCGATCTTGATCATACTTTCAGGTAATGATCAGTACACGAATCTTACTTGTCTCACCAAATTTCGTTCTTCTAGTTTAAACCGTTCGTTTGCAGTAACCGTTTACATTGTGAGGTTTCACTCTGTTTTCTCCTCTATGGATACATGTAGTTGGAACACTAAATCAAACACGATTTGTGCTTGCTCTTTGAAACATGGCAAAATAAAGTAGTTCCAAGTTCTATCTCTATGGTTTGTTTGCTATTGATGTAGCCCAAAGCAGAGACTGGCCTAAATCACTTTCATTGAAAGGGCTTGTAAAGCTTCCAAGAATCTACGAATCTCCTGAAATCTCAGCAAATGTTTTTTTACCCAATCTTGATGATAATTTCAGGTAATTAGCAGTACACGAATCCCACTTGGCTCACCAAATATCGTTCTTCTAGGTTAAACCGTTCGTTTGCAGTAACCGTTTTCATTTTGAGGTTTCACTCTGTTTTCTCCTATATGGATACATGTATTTGAAACTCTAAATCAAACACGGTTTGTGCTAGCTGTTTGAAACTTTGCAAAATAAAGTAGTTCCACGTTCTGTGTCTATGGTTTGTTTGCTATTGATGTACACCAAAGCAGAGACTGGCCAAAATCACTTTCATTGAAAGGGCTTGCCCAGCTTCCAAAAAACTACGAATCTCCTGAAATCTCAGCAAATCTTTTTTCACCCAATCTTGATGATACTTTCAGGTAATGATCAAGACACCAATCCCCCTTGGCTTACCAAATTTCGTTCTTCTAGGTGAAACCGTTCGTTTGCAGTAAGCATTTTCATTTTGAGGTTTCCCTCTGTTTTCTCCTATATAGATACATGTAGTTGGAACTCTAAATCAAACACAGTTTGTGCTAGCTCTTTAAAACTTGGCAATATAAGTAGTTCCAAGTTCTATCTCTATGGTTTGTTTGCTATTGATGTAGCCAAAAGCAGAGACTGGCCAAAATAACTTTCATTGACAGGGCTTGCCCAACTTTCAAAAAACTATGAATCTCCTGAAATCTCAGCGAATGTTTTTTCACCCAATCTTGATGATACTTTCAGGTAATGATCAGTACACGAATCCCACTTGGTTCACCAAATTTCGTTCTTCTAGATTAAACCGTTTGTTTGCAGTAACTCTTTTCATTTTGAGGTTTCACTCTGTTTTCTCCTTTATGGATACATATATTTGGAACTCTAAATCAAACACGGTTTGTGCTAGCGCTTTGAAACTTGGCAAAATAAAGTAGTTCCAAGTTCAATCTCTATGGTTTGTTTGCTATTGATTTAGCCCAAAGCAGAGACTGGCCAAAATCACTTTTATTGAAAGGACTTGCACTGCTTCCAAAATCCACGAATCTCCTGAAATCTCAGCAAATCTTTTTTCACCCAAGCTTGATTGTGGTGAGCCGTTCCTGCGGACTGTGGTCGCCATTACATGATGGCGCTGGCTCCGCTGTGGTCTGTGAAGGACAACTCCATATCAGAGAGAGTTGGCGTATTTTCAACTCTTTATCAGAAAAATTTGGCGTGTCATTCTCTAGCACCCTGTGAGACCGGTCCACATGGCAGCTTCGCATTGGGGTTCGAGGTGCTTTATTAAGGCTGGGAGGGGCATCCAATTATTATTCCGGGGATTAGAAGAATTATTAGAAGAATGTCAAGGGCCTGAATAAACTGCTGAAAGAAGATTCCTGAGTCGCGTCTTCCTTGCGGGCAAGGGGGTCGTGACAAGTGGTGCCGAGACCCGGGAGAAAAAAAAAGAAAACACCAGGAACCAGAACTTTCAGCAGTCAGGGAGGCACGCCGGTAAGTCCCAGGTAAGGTGGGACCCGCTGTTAAAAAGCGGAGGCTCCTCTATACATAAAGAGGGAGCGTTAAAAGGTACCTGCTCCTCTGTAAATAAAGAGAGGTCGTTACATCTCATAGCAATTGCACTCTGTATTTTCGTTTTGTTTTCTGTGTATTTTTGTTTTGTTTTTGTGTACTTTCACTTTCATTTCCTGTGTTTTCTTGTGTTGCGTCATGGGTGCCGTGACTTTAAGTCCACTTCTTTTGGCCCTAGATGGCCTTTTACGTTCCAAGGGACTGGAGGTCAAACGTAGTACCTTAGAGAGATTTTTACAGAGGGTAGATACAGCTGCACCGTGTTTTGCATTTTCAGGCAGCCTCACTACACCCAGCTGGGATAAATTAGGCAAACACCTTGATTTTGCTCGTGAGCAAGGCATGCTAGAGGGCGGGGTGATACCCCTCTGGAAGATGGTCCGTAGTTGCCTTACAGATGGCAGATGCCAAGAAGTGCTTGTTAAAGGGCAAGATGTTTTAGAACAATTACATGAGGAAAAATCAGAAACAACAGAGAGTGAAATGTCTCAGGAAGAGGGGAGTGTGCGGGGCGTGGAGAACGGGAGGAGACTGTATCCAGATCCCAGTGTGCTGCGCACGCCCCCATGCGAAAGTGGGTCAGAGGTAGAGATAATGAAGAGGAGGAGCTGGAGACGCTGTCTCGGCAGCTAGGGAGTTTAGGTACAGGGAACAGAGATAAGCAAGGGCTCAAGAACGGACAGCCTCCCGATCCGCCTCCGTATGGCGGGGGTGTTTCGGGACGAAGTTTTCACGCCCAAACATGGAGGGCTGTTAACGCTGAGATGGGTCTTGCTTATCCAGTTTTTCAGGATGATAATAGGGGAAGATTTCATGAGCTTTTGGATTTCAAAATTGTAAAGACCCTGGCGGAGTCTGTGCGCACTTATGGGGTTGATGCCGCTTTTACACTAACTCAGGTAGAGAATCTGTCCAGATACTGCATGACTCCCTCTGATTGGGCTAGCCTCGTTCGGGCTTGCGTCTCCCCAGGCAAATATTTGGACTGGAGAGCATTTGTGCTAGAGGGCGCAGCAGAGCAGGCCGCCCAAAATCATGCAGCAGGACACCCCCATTGGGACAAAAAAATTCTTTTGGGACAAGGGAGATTTGCTACTGTTTCTTTTCTATTCCTTTGCATCCTAAAGACTCACAGCATTTTGCCTTCACCCTTCCCTCGTGTAATCACGAGGAACCAGATCAAAGGTTTGAGTGGGTTGTTTTAGCACAGGGAATGTCTAACAGTCCCACGATTTGTCAGATGTATGTAGGGAAGGCACTCGCACCTCTCAGACAAAAATATCCTTCCATCAAGATTATTCATTATATGGATGATGTATTATTGGCAGCCAAATTAGAGCAGTCAGTTAATGAGGCTTATAAAGACCTGGTGAAGTTGTTAGCTCAGTATGGATTACATATTGCACCTGAAAAGGTTCAAACAGGGGATTCTATTCAGTATTTGGGAGTGACGATTGGATATGACATGTTAAAACCACAAAAAGTTACTATAAAAACTCAAGATATCCAAACTCTAAATGATTTTCAAAAACTGTTGGGAGATATTAATTGGATAAGAGGTTATTTACATATTCCTAATATCGTGCTCCAGCCTTTGTATGCTATTCTTAAGGGTGATCCAGATCTTACTTCCCCTCGTACCATCATTTAAGAGGCCAGAGTGGCCCTTATAAAAGTAGAAGAAGCTATACAACATGCTACTCTATGCAGGCTCCAGAGTGATAAAGCTTTCCAGTTATGTGTGCTTGCCACTATGCGCAGCCTACTGGAGTACTGTGGCAAGATGGGCCTTTACTATGGATCCACCCACATGTATCCCCAGGAAAATCTTTAGAATACTATCCTGATGCTGTTGCAGCATTAGCACTTAGAGGGATTCAACAGAGCATTCAATTTTTCGGACAAGCACCTTCTTCTCTTATCATACCCTATTCTAAAGCACAAATTAATGTTTTGTGTGCTACTCTAGACAACTGGGCCATTCTATGTTGCTCGTTTCAAGGGGATATTGATAAACATTACCCTTCTCATCCATTACTCCATTTTGTTAAAGAGCATCCTATCATTTTCCCTAGAGTAACTTCACCCACTCCAATTCCAGGGGCTGTTAACATTTTTACTGATGGCTCTAAGTTTGGAATGGGAGCTTATGTGGTTAATGACTCTCCCCCTGTCCAGCATCAATTTGCTCCTGGAAATCCACAATGGGTAGAACTACAAATTGTCATTGAAGTTTTTAAACAGTGTTCTTTTCCTTTCAATCTCATTTCAGACTCCATCTATGTGGTGCAGGCGCTCAAAATTCTGGAGGCTGTAGAAGCTATTAGTGACACCCATAACGTTGCTTACTTTAATAAGCTTCAGCAGCTTATCCGTAGCCGTACTGCCCTTTTCTATCCAATGCACATTCGGGCTCACACCTCTCTTTCTGGCCCGTTATCACAGGGTAATGCCTGTGCTGACTCGGCAACTAGAAGCCAGTTGGTATGCTTGGCGTCCTCCTTAGAAGAAGCTAAATTGTATCATCACAACTTTCATGTCAATGCTCTGACACTGCGCAGACGTTTTTCCATCTCAAGAGCAGATGCTCATCAGATAGTATTACAATGTCCCCATTGTGTCACATTTCTTCATCCTCCTACTTATGGTGTAAACCCACGAGGATTGAAGCCATTGGTTGTCTGGCAAATGGACGTAACTCACGTGCCTGACTTTGGTAACCTCAAATATGTCCATGTTTCTATTGACACATACTCTGGAATTATTCATGCTTCTGCTTTATCGGGAGAAAAGGCACGTAATGTCATTACTCATTGCTTAGAGGCATGGGCAGCATGGGGTGCACCTGCATCCCTTAAGACTGATAATGGACCTGCTTATACTGGCAGACAGTTTACATCTTTTTGTTCTACTATGGGAGTACAACTTGCTCATGGGTTGCCTTACAATCCTCAAGGGCAAGGCATTGTTGAACGTGCCCACCGCACCTTAAAAGAAACCTTAGAAAAACAAAAAGGAGAAATAGGAGTTGACCACACTCCTAAAGAACGCCTGTCCTTAGCTCTTTTTACCATTAATTTTTTGAATTTGGATATTCATGGCCGCTCTGCGGCCGATAGACATGTGTCCCCTCAGCCCTCTGTGACTGGTTATGTTAAGTGGAAGGATGTTCTTACGGGCCAATGGAACGGCCCTGACCCCGTGCAGACATGGGCACGAGGATCTGTATGTGTTTTTCCCCAGGATCGCACGGAGCCATTGTGGATCCCTGAACGCCTGACAAGAAGAGTCTCGAGATCTACTAACCAGCAGCAGGAGGTGCCACAACAGTCCCATGATGAGGAGCTTCATTCTGATGAGTGCTCTGGCTCTGATGCTGGTGCCAACGGTACAGATGGCACCAATGCAGTGGTGGGCAGTGGCACGGGCATGGCCAATGCCAATGCCAGTTCATAGTAATTCTAGTGTCCTCCCCACTCTTTTTTCTACCTCATGTGAGATGTCTGCTCCTTGTACCTCTCCTAGAGGGGACATGGAAAATATTTTTAATCAGTCTCAAGTTAATCTCACAGGAGTTTTTTGTTTCTGCCTTGGGAACACTAATTGTATTAGCCTTAAGACCAAAAATTTGACTAACTGGGAGGACCCATTGCGGTCCAGTCGAGTCTCAGGGAGTATTCTCAGTGCTGTATTGAGCCAAGTAGTTTCAGGGAAGCAATCAGGCTCAGGGACCCCTGCAAATAGTTCTGTTTTAAACATAACTACTTTAGCTATTATCTCCGAGGTACTAATCCCAATGCCTCCTTCTTCTAATAGTACTTGCAATGCCACTCATTTCAAGGCCTCTCCTTACTGTACCCCTAATTTTGGTTTTCCCCCAACATTTACGCCTTGTCAGGATCATTCTTGGGAGAAACATCAAGTTGCTAAAGGTTTCTCCTTTCCTCCCCCCTCTTAAGAGATATGTTTATAACTTTAACAACAATGCCAACTCCTCTACAGGAACAGGTTTGTCCTGGTTTCAATGGCTCAGTTCCAATGAGAAGGGGGCTTCAGCTGATATTTCTGCATTGGCTCAATTACTAGGAGCCAAAAGTTGTCTGGCTAATGTTTCTGGCACTACTAAGGAGAGTGAACGAGGTAATAGGCTTACATCTGTTTCGTTCAACTCTCTGTTACATTATGCCACATTGCCTCCTGCAATGGTCTGTATCCAATCCCCGTTCCTGTTCCTTTTAGCTAATAACACCTCATCGGGGATGCTGGATTGTTCTAATATTACCTGTTTCTTATCTGAGTGTTGGAATGGTTCTTGGACTGTAGCAGTGATTATGAAAATTCCAACTTTTGTCCCAATCCCAGTCACTGCAGATCCAGATAAATTTCCTATTGTAGAGCTACTTAGAGTCCGCAGAGATTTTGGAATCACAGCAGCTATAGTGACAGCCATGGCGGCGTCTGCTGCTGCAGCAGTTACGGCCGGAGTAGCCATGGCCAGTCAAGTACAAACTGCTGCCACCATTAATCAAGTTGTTCAACAAACGTCCACTATAGTTGAATCGCAAAATGCAATTAATCAACATATTTTGTCAGGGATTTTAGCTACCAACCAAAGAATAGATTTTCTTCAAGCTCAGGTAGAGGAATTGGCTGACCTAGTACTTTTAGGCTGCATTGACCAACGTGCACATTTATGTATAACCTCTGTCAGATTTAATGATTCCAGGAATGCTTCCCACATCATTGGTGGATATCTGGCCGTGAATTGGTCCATGGAAGCGGAAGACATGATCCAGTCTCAACTAACCCAGATAGCTGTCTTAAATAGTACCCGTGTCGATCCCGTGACTCTGGGTCAATTCACCAATTGGATATCTTCTGCCTTTTCCTTTTTCAAGGAGTGGGTGGGAGTAGGCATTTTTGGTGCACTGTGTTGTTTTGGTATGTTCCTCTGTTTGTGGTTTCTCTGTCGCCTAAAAGCTCGTAGTGCTCAAGATAAGGCTATGATCATACAAGCTCTTGCAGCTTTAGAAACTGGCAACTCGCCACAGGTCTGGCTTGCGCATCTTAAGCAATAAACTTTTGACATGGTCATTGCACCCCAAGTTATTATAACATTGCACTGGGATTGACATGTCTTTCCTCATTATTCTCTTAGTGTCAGAAAGCCCTTGCACTCTGCCGGTCTTGCTACCATTGCACGCAGATGGGTTTCTACACTAGTGTCTTTGACATGGTCATTGCACCCCAAGTTATTATAACATTGCACTGGGTACGACATGTCCTTTTTTTGTCTTTCTTTTAGTGCTGGAAAGCCCTTGCACTCTGCAGGTCTTGTTGCCATTGCACGCAGAAGGGTTTCCACACTGATCTTTATCTATCACTTTAAAGTCCGTGCCTTTCTTTCAGGGTGCTGCCAACTTGTTTGTAGTTGTACTTCTAGACAGCCACAGTTCAACCTCAGCTATTCCCTCTTACTCACCATCGTCACGATACAGGATGCGAGGCAAGGCACTGCACTTCAGTGATCCATTGAGAAGAGGGACCTCAAGGGGAGCATGTTCTATTGCATGCGGGTTTGACGTGTCTCCGCCCCGCCCCACGAAAAAAGGCGTCAGCTGATATGGTGTCAGATCTAGGGAAGGCGCCCCCTGGGGCTGGCCCATACTATGCAGCCACTTCTGCACAGTGGGATAGGACCTCTACTCTCGCCTGTATTGTCTTAGTGAAACAAAAAGGGGGAGCTGTGGTGAGCCGTTCCTGCAGACTGTGGTCGCGATTACATGATGGCGCTGGCTCCGCTATGGTCTGTGAAGGACAACTCCATATCAGAGAGAGTTGGCGTATTGTCAACTCCTTATCAGAGAAAGTTGGCGTGTCGTTCTCTAGCACCCTGTGAGAAGGGTCCATGTGGCAGCTTCACATTGGGGTTCGAGGTGCTTTATTAAGGCTGGGAGGGGCATCCAATTATTATTCCGGGGATTAGAAGAATTATTAGAAGAATGTCAAGGGCCTGAATAAACTGCTGAAAGAAGATTCCTGAGTCGCGTCTTCCTTGCGGGCAAGGGGGTTGTGACACTTGATGATAATTTCAGGTAATGATCAGTACACGAATCCCACTTGGCTCACCAAATTTCGTTCTTCTAGGTGAAACCGTTCGTTTGCAATAACCGTTTTCATTTTGAGGTTTCACTCTGTTTTCTCCTATATGGATACATGTAGTTGGAACTCTAAATCAAACACGGTTTGTGCTAGCTCTTTGAAACTTGGCAAAATAAAGTAGTTTCAAGTTCTATCACTATGGTTTGTTTGCTATTGATGTAGCCCAAAGAGGAGACTAGCCACAATCACTTTCATTGAAAGAGCTTGCTCAGCTTCCAAAAAACTACGAATCTCCTGAAATCTCAGCAAATGTTTCTTCACCCAATCTTGATGATACTTTCAGGTAATGATCACTACACGAATCCCACTTGGCTCTCCAAATTTCATTTTTCTAGGTTAAACTGTTCGTTTACACTAACCATTTTTATTTTGAGGTTTCACTCTGTTTTCTCCTATATGGATACATGTAGTTGGAACTCTAAATCAAACACGGTTTGTGATAGCTCTTTGAAACTTGGCAAAATAAAGTAGTTTCAACTTCTATCTCTATGGTTTGTGTGGTATAGATGTACCCCAAAGCAGAGACTGGCCAAAATCACTTTCATTGAAAGGGCTTGCCCAGCTTCCAAAAAACTACGAATCTCCTGAAATCTCAGCAAATGTTTCTTCACCCATTCTTTATGATATTTTCAGGTAATGATCACCACAACAATCGCACGTGGCTTACCAAATTTCGTTCTTCTATGTGAAACGGTTCGTTTGCAGTAACCGTTTTCACTGTGAGGTTTTACTCTGTTTTCTCCTATATGGATACATGTAGTTGGAACTCTAAATAAAACACGGTTTGTGCTAGCTCTTTGAAACTTGGCAAAATAAAGTAGTTTCAAGTTTTATCTCTATGGTTTGTTTGCTATTAATGTAGCCAAAGCAGAGACTGGCCAAAATCACTTTCATTGAAATAGCTTGCACAGATTCCAAAAACTAGGCATCTCCTGAAATGTCAGGAACTGTTTTTCACCCAATCTTGATGATACTTTCAGGTAATGATAAGTACAGGAATCCCACTTGGCTCACCAAATTTCGTTCTTCTGGATGTAACCGTTCGTTTGCAGAAACCGTTTTAATTTTGAGGTTTCAATCTGTTTTCTCTTATATGGACACATGTAGTTGGAACTCTAAATCAAACACGGTTTGTGCTAGCTCTTTGAAACTTGGCAAAATAAAGTAGTTTCAACTTCTATCTCTATGGTTTGTGTGGTATAGATGTACCCCAAAGCAGAGACTTGCCAAAATCACTTTCATTGAAAGGGCTTGCCCAGCATCCAAAAAACTACGAATCTCCTGAAATCTCAGCAAATGTTTCTTCACCCAATCTTGATGATACTTTCAGGCAATGATCAGTACACGTATCCCACTTGGCTCACCAAATTTCGTTCTTCTAGGTTAAACCATTCGTTTTGAGTAACCGTTTTCATTTTGAGGTTTCACTCTGTTTTCTCCTATATGGATACATGTAGTTGGAACTCTAAATCAAACACGGTTTGTGCTAGCTCTTTGAAACTTGGCAAAATAAAGTAGTTCCAAGTTCTGTCTCTATGGTTTGTTTGCTATTTATGTAGCCCAAAGCAGAGACTGGCCAAAATCACTTTCATTGAAAGGGCTTGCCCAGCTACCAAAAAACTACGAATCTCCTGAAATCTCAGCAAATGTTTTTTCAGCCAAACTTCATGATACTATTAGGTAAATATCAGTACACGAATCCCACATGACTCACCAAATTTTGTTCTTCCAGGTGAAACTGTTCGTATGGAGTAACCGTTTACACTATGAGGTATCACTCTGTTTTCTCCTATATGGATACATGTAGTTGGAACTCTAAATCAAACACGGTTTTTGCTAGCTCTTTGAAAACTGGCAAAATAAAGTACTTCCAAGTTCTATCTCTATGGTATGCTTGCTATTGAAGTATCCCAAAGCATAGACTGGCCAAAATCACTTTCATTGAAAGGGATTGCCCAGCTTCCAAAAAACTACGAATCTCTTGAAATCTCAGAAAATGTTTTTTCACCCAACCTTGATGATACTTTCATATAATGATCAGTACACCAATCCTACTTGGCTCACCAAATTTCGTTCTTCTAGGTGAAACCGTTCGTTTGCAGTAACCATTTTATTTTGAGGTTTCACTCTGTTTTCTCCTATATAAATACATGTAGTTGGAACTCTAAATCAAACACGGTTTGTGCTAGCTCTTTGAAACCTAGCAACATAAAGAAGTTTCAAGTTCTATCTCTATGATTTGTTTGCTATTGATGTAGCCCAAAGCAGATACTGGCCGAAATCACTTTCATTGAAAGGGCTTGCACAGCTTCCAAAAAACTACGAATCTCCTGAATTCTCAGGAAATGTTTTTTCACCCAATCTTGATGATACTTTCAGGTAAAGATCAGTACATGAATCCCACTTGGCTCACCAAATTTCTTTCTTCTAGGTTAAACCATTTGTTTGCAGTAACCGTTTTCATTTGAGGTTTTACTCTCTTTTTCCCTATATGGATATATGTAGTTGGAACTCTAAATCAAACACGGTTTTTGCTAGCTCTTTGAAACTCTTCAAAATAAAGTAGTTCCAAGTTCTATCTCTATCATTTGTTTGCTATTGATGTAGCCCAAAGCAGAGACTGGAAAAAATCACTTTCATTGAAAGGGCTTGCCCAGCTTCCAAAAAACTACG